>NW_005201178.1:0-6876 GCF_000372725.1 Emiliania huxleyi CCMP1516 | reverse complement strand
TGTCCCCTACCCAGATATTGGCCCGCGATGCGGGAGGACAAAACACTCTCCGTCTCGACTCTGCACTCTTGAACAACACTCTGTCGTGTCGCATGTCTCATGGCATAATCCACGAGGCATTTTCCATCCGCGTATACGTGTGTGTAGTGTCACTCGGTATTTTTCTTCAAAGGCTAACAGGTGGCGGGCCGGCGGCAGGCGAGAGTACGCCGCCGCGCCCGGCCGGCCGGCGGGCCGCGGCGCCGCGTGTGGGCCGAGCGTGCGCTCGCGCTGCGGGTAAAAAAGTCAAGCCGGGGGCGCGCGCGGCCCGCGGGACCTCTGGGGACACGCCGCGTCCTCTCGCTAGACTCGCTAACCGTTCGCTACAGTGTACACAGACTACACGCAACACGCCGTAACACCTAACACGGTGGTGCGGTGTGATATCTCTTTTGTCGTGGACACCGTCTCTCGACGACGAACGTGGGGACCACACGCCGCGACCTCTCGCTAGACTCGCTGACCGTTCGCCACAGTGTACAGACTACACGTAACACGACAGCGAGGTCAGGTCACAGGTTGAGGGGACACCCCTACGATGTCGAGCGACTCCTCCTGGCCGATCGTGTGCACGGACGTGCACGGACGCGCTGCGGCAAAGGCCAAAGCGGAAAGCGCCAGCTGAGACGTGACAGGTCCTCCTCTCTCGAGCTTTCGTCGATCGAGAGCGAGGGGAGCGGTGCGTGCGCTGCGGCTCACGCAGAGGCGCGCGCAAGCGAACAGGAGGATTTTGAATGATCTGTGAAAGCGAATAGGTCTGTGAATACCCCATTTTCTTCTCAACAACAAGGCTGTGAATAGCTCGATTAGGGACGCACGAGCTACGCGACGCACGCATCGACGATACGCCGCCGTGCCCGCAATGGGGCTCAAGGACTTCGCGAAGAATGTGGGCGGCGCAATGAACAAGGGTGCGATGCAGGCGCCGGTTCTCCACGCGGCCCAGTTCGCCCGCTCCCGCTTCAAATTCAGCAACACTGGCGATTTGTCGCTGAGGCCCGCGCCCTTGCTGCGGCCGCAGGTGTCCATCAACACTGAAATCACGGTACACAAGACAAACATAGCCTCGGAGAAGAAGAAATTTGGCGCCGATGTCTACCCGCTTCTCGAGGCGAGCGGCGGCGTGTGGACGGAGGAATGCACCAAGCTGTGGACCGAGAGCCTGGCGAAGGTGCTGCAATCCTAGAGGGCGGGCGCTCCTTCCTTGCCACGCGAATTTCGTCACTCTCACACTCCCCCCCGCATAGGTGAAGGACATTGAGGCCAAGATCGAGGAAAAGAGGAAGAAACTGAAGGAGATATGCGGGACAGGGGAAGGCGCATCAGCTGCGGAAGATAGTGCTGCAGTGGCAGAGGCCGAGGAAGTCCCTTTGGGCACGTCCGTATCATGAAAGAGAAGGGCGGATGACTGCTTAAGCTCGTAAAGGTGTTCAATACAGGTGGCGGTGTTCAATAGAAATTCCCTCTCGACGTCATGGAGACTACATGCACATGCACACATGCACATGACAACACATGCACATGCACATGCACAGCATGCAACACGCACACATGTCATGTGCATGTGCATGTGCATGTGCATGTGCATGCACATGTGCATGCACATGCACATGTGCATATGTGCATGCACATGTTGTTGTGGCCACCGCCATAGTCCAAAGACACGTGCTGAAACGCACACCCACCCACGACCAGCCCCAGTCATGGGGCGGGTTGGAGCCTGCATCGCTGCAGTGGTCGAGCTGCAAGCGTCGCCCGACTGCTCATGGCAGAGGCGAAAGCTCTGCTGCTCGTCGCCCTCGCCGACGGACAGCACGAAAAAGGTGCCTTTGGCTGGGTGTTGAGAAGTGGCAATGTCGGGAGAGGTGGCGTCGTCGGCGGCCGGAGGCGGAGGTGATGGCGATAGGGCGTGCAACTCAAAGTCGAACGCAAGCTCCGCCACGTGCGCCTGGGGCGTGGCGGGGAGGCCATCATCGCGTTCGTCGTCCTCGTCGCTCATTGCGAGCACGCTGCGCGGCGAGAGCCGAGCCGGGCCGGGAGACGTTTCGTGTTTTGTGGCGGAAGAAAACAGTCGCCGAATAGTATGGTATTGCGTATTCCCGTATCACTAGCTCCGAGGAGAGGGGGCGTTCTGCAGTTGAGGGGAAACCTGGTACACGGAGCCAACCATCGGAGAGTATTCTAGTATTACTTTGCTAACGAGACGGAATTCGTGGTGTAGCTGTGTTAGTGCCAGTGTGAGCCAGTCCCGAGTTGAGTGTTTTTCCAATTCTTCAAGGTTCGACTGGACGGCTGGACAGAGAGCAGTGTCGGCTCCTCGTTGCATCTCACATGATGTCATTCGCCTGTGCTGCTCTCCTCCCCATGCCGCTGCGGCCTGTTGGGACCGCGTCTCGCCCTCGCGAACGTGAAATACACCCTCTCATGGGCGCGCCGGAGTTTCTCGCTTCCGGGCGCGACGCGCTCCCGCTTGTTCACATGCCCATGGCAGAGCTGCTGCTGCCGGGCGAGTCGAGACGGCTCGTGATTAACCACGCAGAGGTGCGCTCCTCGCTCCCCCGCAGTGTTCGCGGCGTTGCGTTCTCGACGGCGCTCCCTCCCGGACACAGGGCCTCGCGGCGCTCGACGCGGCCAAGGACGGCGTGATCGGCTCTCTGCTCGTCACGCCGCACAAGAACGCGCTCTCCACCACCAGCCTGCTCGAGGTGCGCGAGGTGCGCAAGGAGGCCGTCGGTGTGTGCGTCGATGTCGTCGCGGTCGGCCGCCTCCACATCCCCAAGATTGAGCAGGGGCGGTGGCACGAGGCGAGAGGCGTCACCGCCGTGCGCGACGAGACGCGGGGCTCTGAAGCGCAGGACGAGGACGCCGAGGCGGGCGAGGGTGGCGAGGGCAACGTGAGCGGGCCGACGCTGCTGCGGGTGCGGCGGCAGCTCGAGGCGAGGGCGCTCGAGGAGCGCACAAGGCGAGAGGAGCCGAGAGGAGCCGAGATGGAGCCGAGAGGAGCCGATGGAGCCGAGATGGAGCCGAGATGGAGCCGAGAGGAGCCGAGATGGAGCCGAGATGGAGCCGAGAGGAGCCGAGATGGAGCCGAGGCGAGGGCGCTCGGCGAGCGGACCAAGGCGGCTGCGCGGCGTGTGTGCTCCGCCTCGAGCTGGGCCCTTCCCGGAGCCTTCCCTGAACCGTCTCGGACTCTGCCCACCAGGCGGCTGCGCGACGAGCTGTGTGTCCTCAGCCTCGACGCTCCCCCCGCGCCGTCGCTCGCGCGTCTCTACGGCGCGTGGGGCGTGCCCGACGAGACTGCCGCCCTCGCGCAGGTGACTCGCCAGATCCTCCTCACTCCCTCCTCCTCCTCTCCGTCTCCCTCCCCTCCAGCCTCCACCACCGCCTCCGCCTCCGCCCTCCTCTCAGCTCCGCTCCTTTGCCGCCTGCGACGGGCTGAGCGCTGTCCAGCGCGCGACGGCGCTGGGGATGGCTGATACGCGGGAGAGGCGCGAGATTCAGCCGAGATGCAGCCGAGATGTAGCCGAGATGCAGCCGAGATGCAGCCGAGATGTAGCCGAGCTGTAGCCGAGATGCAGCCGAGCTGTAGCCGAGCTGTAGCCGAGCTGTAGCCGAGCTGTGGCGGCGCGATGGCCGGCACGAGGTAGAGGTGTGTGAGCGGGCGGAGCCGCGCCGCCGCCCGCTCACTCCTCGCTGCCCCTCCCCCCTCCCTCGCGCCCTCTCAAAGGCTAGAGTTTGCGCGCGGCTGTGCGCTCCGGCGGCGACGACGAGCGGAGGCCCTGCTGGCGATGCAAGGGGCTCTGGCGGCGAGGGGGCAATGACACTCCGCGGAGCCGCGCACACGTTGTGTGCCACCTATGCGTGCACACGGCTGATTCGTGTGCCGTGACCGGCCGCTGCCGTCCACGCCGTAGACAGGCGCCCGCCCAGGCGCTGTGTATATTTTGGTTGAAAGGATTGAAAACTTAAAAAATGGCGCGCAGACGATATAACATATATATTTTTTGGGCAGATCGTGCTGCGAGCTGCGAGCTCTCTCCTCGAACTGCTCACATTGGGGATCAGCAGCTCACGAGAGCGGCGGCACGGCGGTTGTACACAGCTGGTGGCCAGCACAAGAGAAGGAGGAGCTGCGGCGCGGCAGTCTCGCCAGACCCTCACTCGGTGTTCGAGGCAGCGCGCTTGCGGAGCTCACCGTTGCGAGGGCGTGCGTTGCCAAAGCTCTTTGCCTTGCGCTTGCCTGGAGAGGGCACGGAGAAGCAGCTGAGGCGGCGGTTGATGCTGCTCGCGTGGGAGGAGCGGAGAGGCGCACCCTTTGCCGTCCGCTTGTCGCCCCTTCCCATCTCAACGTGGCTGCGCGTGACGGGCGCTGCGACTGCCGACAGGCTGCGCGCGGTCATCGGCGGAACGAACGCGACCGCGCTGGCGAGGAACGCGACGAGAAGCACCAGGAGACGGTTCATGGCGTAACCTCGATCTGGGTTCGGGCTCCCCAGCCGTCTGGGGTGCGGCGTGGACAAGCAATCTTAACCGCAGGTTGACACGCAAAAATCGTAAGAGGCACATAAACCTCTTCTCGGATTGAAACGCGCAGAAACACACAAAAGTTGGACAAGTGCGCTCCAACACCCCCACACACCGCACACAACCGCATAAATAAATAGAGCAGTCATCTCCAGGGAGAGATGGGCGACGCACACGAACAACAGGGGACAGTGCGCACCCCGCCCCGCACACAACGAAAAAGTATTTGATTTTTCTTTTAATGAGGCCCAAGGAGCCGGCGAGTGATAGGGCTGTGTGGATCTAGCGCGGTATTATCTCTCGCCGATGCGCACCGTCAACATTTCCGACTACACCCAGATCCACCCTCAGGGGGCGTCGGTGGGCGAGCGCACGCCGTCCCTCACGCTCGGCGACTGCCAGCGCGCGCGCGCCTCCGAGTGCAGCCGGCAGCACTCGCTGGCCGCCCGCTGCCTCGCCGCGTGCGCGCCGTTCCGCTGCTGCCCGGTTGCGAGCTTCCAGAACCGCGAGGTGTCGCACGCGATCGTCAACAACGACCTCGCCGCGCTGCGCCGCGCCCTCGCCCTCCGCACCGCCAACAACTCCAAGTGCATGTCGAGCTGCCACCCTGGCGTCAACGGAGGCATCGACGGCACGTCGGGCAACGCGCTACACCTGGCGATCGCGGGCGGCGGGTCGGCCGAGGTGGTGCACGAGCTCGTGCAGAGCGGCGCAAACATCAACCAGTCCGACCGCTCCGGCGCCCTCCCGCTGCACCTCGCCGCGGCTCGCGGCGACGCCTCCGTGCTCGAGGTGCTGCTCCAGTCGGGGCAGGTAGTCTCGCTCGAGGACGTTGATGTGGGAGACCGCTCGGCGCTGCAGCACGCCGCCGAGGGGGCGCACTGGGATTGCGTCCGGCTGCTGCTGCAGCACGGCGCCTCGGCGCACGCGCTCGTCCTCTCGGAGGCGAACCTTCCGAGAACCTTCCGAGACACCTCCCAGACACCTCCCAGACACCTCCCAGAGACACCTCGGGGACGCCTCCGAGACGCCTCCCAGACACCTCGCAGACACCTCCCAGACACCTCCGAGACACCACTTCTGAGACGCCCGCGCCTCACCCCGCCCCGAGGCGTCTCGCCGCGTCGACGACGGCGTCAAGCGGTCGGCCGAGGCGGCGGCGGTGTGCGAGGGTCTCTGGCGGCCTGCGGTGCGCTTCTGCGCCGTGGTTGCGCTCGGCGGGGAGGGCCGGCGCGCGTCGTGCACCCACCCCGCCCTCGCGACGTCTTGCGACGACAGCGAGTTCCACCGGCTGCTCGACAAGCTCGTGCGGTCGGCGCAGCTGCAACGGCACAGCGACCTGACCGTGCTCACCGAGCTCGGCATGATGCACTACAACCTGCTCCCGACGCAGGGCTTGCTCTTCATGGCAGTCACCATCAAGGAGATGGCCCAGCCCGACGCCTTCACCTTCCTCCGCAACTTGCGCGACCGCGTCTTCCGCGAGTTCCCGCAGGCGGCGGCGCCCGCCGGCTCGCCGTCGCAGTTCGAGGTGCCGCGGGGGGAGAGGCGCTGCTGCTGTGAGTGTGTGAACGGCGCCTCTTCACACGGCCGGCTGTGAACAGGAGCCGCAGGCAGAGGCGCTGCTGCGCGCGGCCTGCACCGACACCGACCGCAGGTATGTACTGGTGGTACCTCAACTACTGGACCAGTCGTAGTTCGCGTCGAGCCTTGATCACTAATGAACGCGTCAAGCAGCTCACTGCTCATCAGCCATCAGCCACTCCCCCGCCAGGTACGTCCCTCGCGTCGAGCCGAGGCTGCCCGCTCCCTACGGCGGGCCGGAGCTGCCGTCGCGCGCGCTCGTGTGGGTGGAGACCGCGCGCAACCTTGGGCTCGAGCGCGCCGCCATCGCCCCCGTCTCGGAGACCGAGCGGGCGGGGTGGCAGGGCGCGATCCGCGGGCTGCGGCGCTCCTCGTCCGGGTCGACCCTCGGCGTGCCGGAGGTTGCGCAGGCGTACAGCCACAACATGGTCGAGGGGCACCTCACTGACCAGCTGGCCGGCGTGCGCGCGCGTGTCGAGGGCCTTGACCGGCCGCACGCCACCGCGCTGCTGCCGTGACTGAGCATCACCCCCCTCAACTACGACCGGTGGCAACAATAGGCCGCATGCCATCGCGCTGCTCCGCCACTTCAAGTGGTCGTACGGCGAGGTGGTCAACGCCCTCGACGCGAACCCGCACCTCCTCGCCACTCTCTTCGGCGCCCCCTTCCACGCCGGACCGCCCGACGCCGCGCCACCCGCCGACGCAACCGGCGGAGCGAACGCGCAT
>NW_005201179.1:3020-7666 GCF_000372725.1 Emiliania huxleyi CCMP1516 | reverse complement strand
AGCGTATGACTTAGGTGAGGGGCACGACTACCCGCCTGGAAGGCGCTCTCATCAGCAAGTCACCCAGGCACCAACTCCTGGGCGTTTACGCTTGACTACGAAACCATGCAGTGGATGCAGCTCGATCAAAACGGCGACGCCAACAGCTGGTCCCTGGGCGAGTTCCTCGCCCAGGATGAGGTGCGAGTCATGATGCTCGACCCAGCGTGCACCAAGTCGCTCACATTCCGTGAGTTCGTCAACGGGCGACTGCGATCTCGAACTCCGACAACTGGACCGGTGCACCGCGCGGAGGACGATGGCTCCCTCGACAACATCCCTTCATCGACGGACGCCTTCACCGCCGCCGGCCCTGGGCCATCCATCGCGGCCTCCGACTGGCTGCCGCAGCTCACACCCTAATCTATCTGCCTTAGGCACGGAGCCAACGGAGCCATCGCGCACGCCCGCAGCATCGCGTGCGGCTCCGAGGTCTCCCGCCGAGACCGGCTCGGCGCGGGTTTGACTGACGTGACTGACTGATGAGTGCTTGCGAGAGAGAGATTTTTAGCAATGCTTGCGATGGATGATCTCCGACACCCAAAACCAAAATGCAAATGCGGAGGGGAGCCCACACTTCGCGTGCAGATCCTGCGTCTCTCACGCTGCCCGAACAACAGAGGCGGGTACCGCCGCGCGCAGGTCCCACACTAGTCTACCCTTATAAGTCTCTCGTGTCGGCGCCGACGCTCTTTTAACGTAGAACGTCCCAGCTGAACACTCGAGAACACCGCCCGCCGACGATCGATCAGTCCACAATCGTCGGCCCGCAGCGACCCGCAGCGATGGATGCCGCCGCCCCCCCGGCCCCTACGGCCGACGCGCCGATGCACGACCGGCCTCCGTCGGACGGCTCTCCGGCCTCTCCGGCCGCTGCCGCCCGCGCTGCTGCCGATCCAGTCCCTCTCACGCTCAGCGATACCCGCACAACCTACGACAACTTTGAGGTCGCCGGCTTTGGCCAGGTGCAGCCACCACCTGCTTGCCTCCATGTTCACGCTTCGCGCCCCTCCCCCCCCGCTGACGCCGCCGCATGACCTTAGGTGAGGGGCACGACTACCCGCCTGGAAGGCGCTCTCATCAGCAAGTCACCCAGGCACCAACTCCTGGGCGTTTACGCTTGACTGCGAAACCATGCAGTGGATGCAGCTCGATCAAAACGGCGACGCCAACAGCTGGCCCCTGGGCGAGTTCCTTGCGCTCAGGATGAGGTGCGAGCCATGATGCTCGACTATCAGCGTGCACCAAGTCGCTCACATTCCGTGAGTTCGTCAACGGGCCGAACTCTCCAAGTCGACGGCGATCTCGAACTCCGACAACTGGACCGGTGCACCAGCCGCGGAGGACGATGGCTCCCTCGACGACATACCTTCATCGACGGACGCCTTCACCGCCGCCGGCCCTGGGCCATCCAGCGCGGCCTCCGACGGCCTGCACGTGATCGAGGTACAGAAACGGTGGCTGCCGCAGCTCACACCCTAATCTATCTGCCTTAGGCACGGAGCCAACGGAGCCATCGCGCATGCCCGCATCGCGTGCGGCTCCGAGGTCTCCCGCCAAGACCGGCTCGGCGCGGCGCGTGGCCGCACGCCGCCGTTGAAAAGGCGATAGGAGAGGGGAGAGCGCCGGCCACATCGAGCGAGCGCTGACGTGTAAGGTGTCTGCGCTGCTCCGGTGTGTGTGGGATTATGCCTCCCCCCATCTGTGCGGCGAGGTGTTTGCGGTGGGTGCGAAGGCCCGTGCGCGATAGCCTCCCATTGTGCGTGGTGTGTCGGTGTGTCGGTCGTCCGGAGCGTGTGGCGGCGCCGTTGCATGCAGCGACTCTGCTCACGTGCCACGACTGCTTTGACTGACTTATGAGTGCTGATGGATGATCTCCGACAACCCAAAACCAAGATGAAAATGCGGAGTGGCCCCACTTTGGCGTGCAGATCCTGCGTCTCTCACTGCCCGAACAACAGAGGCGGGTCCGCCGCAGGTCCCCACTAGTACCTAAAAATCCTTGGGCCCGCCGGCTCTGCTGGCTTGAGTGCCGGCCGGAGCTAAGAAACCACGGCGCGGGGTGGATGAGGGCTGTGGAAAGGCTTAGAAACGGCGGCGTGCCGCAGCATCCTGTTTTCTTAATGCCCGCAACCCACTGTACCACGCTGAGAAGAGGCGGACGAGAAGGAAGGCAGTGAGAGACGGCAGTGAGACGGAAGTGAGACGCACTGATGATATTAAACGATGGAGAGGTGAAGGGAGGAATTCATGTGAGCCTGAGAGCCAGATTGCTGGACAGATTCAGCAGGCCGTGTACCTCGGTGTTTTTGTTAGTATCGAGGTCTCGAGAGTTAAGGCACTGATAAATCGCCCGACTCGCGGCGAGCCGAGCCAGGCCACGGCGCTCGGCCTGCTGAGAGAAGACCTTCCCCGAGCCCGACGGCAGTGACAATTTACCCGACATCAATCGTCGACGGCAAGCTCGAGAACTGCGCCTCCAAAGTCGCCCAGATTCGCCTCTCGCGGCGCGCTGAGTTAGTATCGCCGGTGCGTCAGCCGGCTCTGCTCCACAGCAGGGCATGCCTGACTGGCTCCTGCTAGCCGTGCCGCCGCCGGGGCGGCGGCGGCCTCGGCGGACCATCCGGCGCGCCGCGCGCCCGATGGGGAGGTGTTCACCACTCCTGGCTCCTCACCCCGCCACGCCTTCGCGCAGACGCCGTGGCACCCACCTCAGGCGCCGCTCGGACTCGGCTGACGGCCGTGCCCAGCCGACCGCTTGGGCCTTGGCTCGTGCCCAGCCGACCGGCAGGCGATGTCCACTCGCTGCTAGGCTAATCCCGGGCTGTCAAGCGGCGGTGTGGTGCCGTGAAGGGCAGCGGTGCCCAAACTACGACGATTAGTACCGCGCGGGGGCCCATGCGTGCCGCAACGACCCACAGTGCTGGTTGGTACCACGCTGTTCACCTCCTGACCACAGAGCACCGGGACGCGGTCGGGCGATCCGAGGACCAACTAGGCGTATGCATTGCTCATCCAGGGCTATCACCTGGACCCATCAACAGGCGCCTGCGGCGCCGTGGTCAGGAGGTAGGTAGGTAGGTAGAAAGGTGAAGAACAGCCAGGCTCGGAGGTGTTGTTCACACCTGCGCAACCATTCATGCGCAGAGCAAAATCGGCCGATGTGTTGCCACACTGCTAGTATGCGTCGCTACCGTTGCGCCTCTGCTGCTGCGCTGCTCTGCTGCGCTCTCTTCCCGCCTGTGGCTTGCCTGCCCACCGCGGCAGGTGGTCGTACCGCGCGGCACGCAGCCTTCGCAAGCTATCGTGGCGAAGCCGTGAGCGACGCGAGCATGGAGGTTGTGCGTGGCGCGGTGCCCGACTGGCTCCGCGGCGCGTACCTCCGCAACGGCCCCGGCCTGTTTGAGGCGGGCGAGCGAAGGCTGCGGCACTGGTTCGACGGCTACGCCCTGCTAACCCGCGTGCAGCTCAGCGGTGGAGAGACGCCTCCGCGCCTCACGACTCGCTTCGTCGAGACCGACGCGCTAACGGCGGCGCGGGCGGGCTCCCTCGGGTACGCCGAGTTCCAGACTCCGCTCAGCGAGCCGGGCGGTGGCGTGGCGGGCGCGCTTCGGTCCCTGGCGGCGCTCGCGGCGGGAGACCCAACGGACAACTGCTGCGTCAACCTCGTCCGGCACGGCGGCGACCTCGTCGCGATGACCGAGACGCAGCGCTCCTGGAGGGCAATCGACCCGGCGACGTTGAAGTCGCGCGGGCGTGGCCTCCTAGATGCCTCAGAGACACCTAGCACGCACTCCCTTCCTTTCCCGCACCTCCACCAAGCTACACCTCTCCGAGGCCGTGAGGAGGCGACTCACCGGCGTGCGGAGGCGGGGCGCAGGCGCGTGCCGTGGGCGGCAGGCTCGCGGCTGGGCGTGCTGGGCACGGCGCACCCGCACCCCGACCCGGCGGGCGGAGGAGGGCTGATCAACGTGGCGACCGACATCAACCCTCCCTTCTTCTCGTCGTACCAGGTCTACACTAACCCTAACCCTAACCCTGACCCTAACCCTGACCCTAACCCTAACCCTGACCCTAACCCTAACCCTGACCCTTCTTCTCGTCGTACCAGGTCTACACGGTGAGCGCACAGCCGCCGTGGCATCGCCAGCTCCTCGCCTCGATCCCGTGCGACGACCGCGCGGCGCCTCGCCGGCTGCACTGGTTCGGACTCGCGTCCGTGACGTGGCTGACTGATGGCCAGCTCCTTGGCTTCTCAGGCGCCGCGCTGGCTGCACTCGTTCGGCGTCACGGACCGGTCTGTGGTGGTCATCGAGCAGCCGGCCGCGTACGACGTGCGCCGCTCCCGGCGTCCGACTCTGCGTCTGTGTCCGCGGCGTGTCTGTCTCACGGCGTGTGCGGTGAAGCACAGGTGCCAGCGATGCTCGGCGTCCGGTCCGCGAGCCACGGCGCACTCGACGGGGCACTCGAGGCACGCGAGTCGAAGAGGAGGTCACACCACACGCGACGCGCCCCTTCAACAGGCACCCTCGACTGGCTGCCCGAGCGAGGCACGCGCGTCCACGTGCTCGACCGGCGTAGCGGCGCCGTCGAGGCGCAACTCATAC
>NW_005201179.1:0-2238 GCF_000372725.1 Emiliania huxleyi CCMP1516 | reverse complement strand
CTTGTACGTGCTCGCCGCGCAGGACATGCGACTGCTCGCCCAGTGCAGGTCGCCGGTGCCACTGCCCGCCGGCTTCCACGGCTGCTGGCTGGAGGAGGGGGGCGGGTCATAGTACATAGACCATGAGGGCAACCCTAGGATAGCTCCTTTTCTACACACTATCAGGGTGTGGCCGGGCATGTGCATGTGTGCATGCGCATGAAAGAAGTACAGACGGAAAGTGCATAGAGCCGTATCTCTCTCATGGGCTCTCATTGCAGCGTACGGCTTTACCTGTTGCGAGGCTCGGGACCGTAGCGAGGCCGCTCAAGTTTGTTGTTTTTGACTCGGTTGCGGCGCGCCGGCATGCGCGGGTGATGCGATGGCTGAACTAGTACTAGAGGCTCTACGTAGAGGCTAGAGCTGCCTGACGAGTGACTGTTTTGGCAACCGGACTTGCAACCGGGCTGTTTCCTTGGGGGGCCTGCGCAGGGCCTGCGGGGGTGCCGGGGGGTCGAGCTCAGCTCAGTGAATCAAGAGAAATCACGACTCTCACACACGGCCCGCTGGGTGCGCTTCTTAGCTCCCCGGCCCTGGATGTGAGGCTAATGACTGCACTCCAAGTGCTCCAAGTGCTCACAGTGATTTGTTGGGCTCGGCAGCTTGTCAGCCCTCAAACAGCGTTCTAGATCTAGTAAGCTGTCGAGCCAAATCACTGTGAGAGTCGTGATTTAGAGTGAACTAGATAGAGCTGCGTTGCTAGTGTTAACAACAGGAAACACCAGCAACAACAGGATACAACAGTGGGGCTCCCAACAACTGTAAGCTAACGCCAGCTGAACAACAATAAGGAAGGCCTGCCAGTCCGCGGCCCAGTGGCAATTGCGGGGTTTTTTAGAGCGACTCGGTTCGCGCGTAATGGTGCCCGAAGTCGGGCCAGGAGCCAGGGCAGTGGATCCGAGAAAGAGCGCGACGAGACCTCACAGTTCTGCCGCGGCCGGCTTGCCACCACTTGCGGAGCCCACCTCCTCCTCCTACTACGGCCTCACTGGGGAGAAACCAATCGCCCTCGAGCGGCTTTCTGCCGTCAGGTCACGACTCCCCGAGACCGTCCGCCCGAGATCGGCCGAGATGACGCTTGTCCGCCCGCCGCCCACGCCCCGACAGCGCGTCCGAGTTTGACGCGCGGCTGCGTGCTGGCGTGCCCTTCATCGTGGCGGACGCCGGCGGCGGCAGCGAGTGGCTGTCGCGGCCGTGCGAGTACTACTCCGAGCGCTGGCCTGAGGGTCGGATGCGGATGGAGTACACTCGCGGCGAAGGCGTCAAGTACGTGCCGCTCGCTCACGACGCGTGGCGCAGCCGAGACCGCTGGCGTTTGGCGCACGGGGAGCACATGGCGGAGGGCGGCAAGGCGAGTGCAGAGACATGGAGCTGAGTGAGGTCGCCGCTGTGCAACGCTTCCTATTCCTCTACCACCAGGTGAACGCGCCGTACGTGTGGCACGTCAAGGACGGCGGCGTCGAGGCTCCGCCACACATTCGCGCCTCGGTCGCCCGCGAGTGGCGCCACCGCCGTGCAGGCAGCCAAGGACACGTCCAGGAGTTGTCCCGTAGGTGCAGCGCGAGTGGCGGCCGCCGTACTTTGTGCGCGGCTACGTGAACCGGCGCGAGGCCAACGAGTCACAAGAGCTCTGGTTCTCGCGCCGGCGAGGCGCCGTCTTTGCTCACGCCGACACCTACTGCACCGCCGCGGTCTCGCTGCAGCTGTCCGGCCGGAAGCGTTGGCGGCTGATGCCGGCGCCGCCGATCGCGTCGAGCGCCGACCTCGTCGACTACCGCGACGGGCGCATCTATGGCAGCGGCAAGTGGAGGCCCGCCTTCGAGGGGACGGTGGAGGAGGGGGAGGCGACGCCGCGACTCGCCCGCCGCGTCCCACGCACACGCGCACGCAGAGTTGGACGACGCGTCTTGCCCCGCTGCACCAGGCGATTGTCTTCCCCCCGGGCCTCTTCCACGAGACGTTTGTGCCGGAGGAGGGCAACCCAAACTGCACCGCCTCGTCCACCTTCCAGCTGCAGCTGCCCGCGCCGTCGGGCTACGTGCGCGCCTTCCTCCCCTCGCTCGCCCTCTCGCACCTTTACTCGGAAGGGCACTGCCGGCAGCGGTGGAGATCTAGCCGAGACTCCGCCGAGATTGTGCCGGGGCTCCGCTCCTCCTACACTCGGGAGGGACGATGTACCACCCTCCGCCCCTGCCCCGA
>NW_005201180.1:0-6886 GCF_000372725.1 Emiliania huxleyi CCMP1516 | reverse complement strand
GCCTCGACACGCGCACTCGGCGCAGCGCGAAGCCGCGCAGGCGCCGCAGGTCAACGCGCATGGCTTCTCTGCAGCACCCGCCAGGCTGACGACGGTGTGGCTGTGACTCAGAGAGACGCGAACCACGTGCGGAGCTGCGTCGCCACTCGTCGCGGTGAGCGATTTGAGCGTGGTGAGCACTGCCCAGACGAGAAGCACAGTCAGGGCGCCGCGGCGGAGCTCGGCGAATGACATAGCTGGCGTGCGGGAGGTAGCCGACCCTAAGGTAGCCGACCCTCGATTCCATGCTGGCGCCGCGTCGGCGGGCGCTGAGAGAAACAAATCGCGCGGCCGAGAGCCGTTCGTGCCGTCCTCCCATCCCTCCCTTGGGTTGTCTGTTTTCTTTCTTTTCCGTTCGCGCAACAAGGGGCAATCTCCCTGACGGCCGGGTACCTATACGTAAGACCACGGCCGGGTGAAAGAAAGAAACCGTGTAAAAAACACGAGCTGCTTTCGAGCAACGCCACTTCGCTCCACAACCGCCCCGCCACTCCTGCCGTGCGCGATCCCGGCCTCCGACACGGTCTTCGAAATTGTTGGTGCGTGCTCTTCTTCTCTCCGGGGGGGATTTTTAGCAATACCAAACAACTCTAACACTCACACGTCATTTAACAAAACCTCGTCATTTGTGTTTTGTCGTCATTTGGGGCCTGCCCTGTTCACGCGCGCGCGAGACGTGCAGACAGGGGTTGCCAGGTGAGAGCGAATGGCGCGGTTCACGCCTCGCACAACAGACCGTCTCTCCGGCTGGTAGTCGACAAGCTGCCGAGCCCAAATCACTGTGTGTGACACATTTCTTGTTGGCTTCTAAAAATCTCTCTCTGACGCATGTGTCCGTACGTCCTGCGCGGACGTAAGAAAGAAAGAAAGAACGCAACCCAAGGGAGGGATGGGAGGACGGCACGCCGCCACCACACAGGGATTTTAAGGAGAGGAGTGTGGTGCTAGCCGTCGCCCACCCTAACCCTTGGGCGTCTGCCTCTTTCTCTCTCCCTTCGCAGTCCCTCGCCGATTCTCGCTGCAGCCTTCATGCCACCTCGCGGTCGCCCCACTCTCGTCGTTCTCCCTCCTGCGAAAGAAGAAAGAAAGAAAACAGCCAACCCAAGGGAGGGATGAGGACGGCGCCGCGACCATAGGAAAAAATCTTGAGCCTAACACGTTGGACAGACGGCGCCGATAAGATAGGCTGCTTCCCGCGATCGTCTCGCCCTCCCTCACTGGTGTGTTCATTGGGGGGGTCCTCCTAGCGAGATGCTCCGCTGCCTCCTGCTCGCGGCCTGCGGCGCAGCCGTGGCCGGTCAGGCTTGCGGCGCTGCGGGCGCCGCTCCCGCTGCTTCGCTAACCGTTTCTGGCTGGTGCGGCGGCGCCGCGTTTGTGTCCGAGGAAGCGCTGCTGGGCTCCGAATGCCTGAGCTCCGAGATGGTGCCCGCCGATGCTGTCTGCGCGGCCATGAACATGCGCTGGTGGGCGGCGGCCAAGGCGCTGCTGCCGCGGCTCGCTTCCGACGGCAGGCCCGCTGTGCGCTCGCACGCGCAGGCGGTCAAGGATGGCTCCGCGGGTCTGATTGGGCTGGTCCGGCGCGGCGGCTCGGACGCGGGGCTGCTCGTCCGCCCCGCCGTGTCCTGGGCACAGAGCCATGAGGCGGTGCACGTGCGCGTCCGCTTCTCTCCCAAGAAGCACGGGCCGGTCTCCGCGTCGAAGATCGAGTCGCCAGAGGTGCGCGTGGGGGCGGCGGCGATTGGCTTCAGCGCGCACGCGCGCAGCGTCAACTCGGGCAAGCGGCTCGACTTTCGGCTCGAGTTGCCGCTCAACGCGAGCATCGACGAGGAGAGCAGCACGCACGCGCTCGCGCCCGGCCGGCTGACGTTCCGGCTGGCAAAGGCGGAGCCGGGGCAGCGGTGGAAGGCGCTCGCGGCGTCGCCAGGGGAGGGAGAGGCGATCGAGTACGGCCACGTCGGCGCGTGGTTCGAGGAGCAGGAGCGGCTCGACGGCGAGGCGAAGAAGCGCAAGGCGGCGAGGGAGAAGAGCGAGGCAAAGGCAAAGGAGGCGGCGGAGGCCAAGGGCGGCGAGGGCGAGAAGCCGGCGCCAGCGAGCCCGACGCCGCCCAGCAGCAGAAAGGAGAAAAAGAAACGGGCGAAGGCCGCGGGCGCCGGCGCCAGCTAGGTCAGGCGTGTCGAGTTGTAGGCGGCGGCCGGGCGGAGCAAGCGGAGCAAGGGACGGGGCGGCAAGGGGCCCACCGCGCCGGCTGGGTTTCTGCAGACTCTGCAGCAAGCCTGGGATCGATTGCGCGCCTGGCTGTTTGGCACCGCCCTTCGAGTGTCGTGAGCGTCGACCACGGCCAGGGAACGAGGTTTTTGGATTTTGTAGCACACCCAGTCGCAGAGGTGCGGCTGGGGGGCGCGCCGTGGGGCGAGAGCCCAGATCAAAGCGACCATTTATGTGTTGTATGTGTTGCACATGTTTGAACTTATTGCAATAAACTAATTTCGCGGACTCGGCGGCTCTCGAGGTCTCGGGCCCAAGAGCCAAGAGTGATAAGAGAAAGATTATCGTTCAACGTAGAAATTATTTCTCAGTGTGTGCGGCTCTAACTCACTCTCCCAAAAGATTAATTCTCGCGCACTTTACTCTTAGCCTAGGAGACCGGTCTGCCCCACCACAAAATGAGCGATTTGAGTTTTGGGACGGCCTACTACTTCGCGCCTGAGCCCTGGCTGTCAGGCTGTCAGGTGCTGTCAGGTGATCTGTCGGGCTGTCGGGCAGCTGTCAGGCACTGTCAGGTGCCTCTGTCAGACCAGCTGTCGGGTGCTGTCAGTGCTGTCGGGTGCTGTCGGGTGCGTGTCTGACATCAGAGGGGATCTGTAGCTGTCGGATGCTGTCGGAGCTGTCGGGTGTTGCTGTCAGACGCTGTCGGAGCTGTCAGAGCTGTCAGGCTGCTGCTGCTGTCAGACGTTGGGCTGTTGCTGTCAGGTGCTGTCAGGTGGTGCTGTCGGGATGCTGTCAGGCTCTGACACACACCAGCCACACTTATGACATTATCAAGAGGAGACCAGCAGGACTCTGCTGCACATACTCTAGTCTCTACTCTGCCTCCGGTCCCACCATCTTCTTCATGGTGGACGTCACCATCTTCTTGTCTGCCGCACTGAGAGAATAGCAGAGAGGGAGGGTGGAGTGCTTCTTCAGGTACACCTTGCTGATGATCTGGTAGTTGCTGGTCCAGCGGAAGGCCTCCCCATCGTTGTCGCTCGTCAGCTTGTAGTACTTGCACGCTCTGTTCTGGTAGCGCGGGCCCGCCGTCTGGGGGGGTCCCGTCACCCTTCACCTCACGGTACCACCGGAGGATAAAGAGGTCCTTGGGGGCGTTGATGAAGACCCCGTTGCTGCGCTGACTCTTCGAGAGCTGGCGCAGGTACTCTGCGCTCGAGCTGCCAGTGGCGCGGCGCGCGTCTACCGTGCCGTCGGCGACGGCCACCTGCTCGATGTTGCCAATGGCAAAGACCTTGGAGCTGTCCTCCATGGTGAAGAGCACCGCAACTGCGGAGAGAAAGAGAAGAGGGAGAGATGAGAATGCACGTCTTATGTGTGTGTGTGACAGGCGGCAAGGGCGTGGTCACCGTCATCATCATCCATGTAGAAGTCGAGCTCCTCATCCACATCCTCGCCTCGCTGCTGATGGGACTTGATGAGCCGCTTGACGTGGAAGCGGAGCTTGCGATCCTTTGACTCCTCCTGGATGGAGACGTTGAAATCTGCCAGCAGCTTACGGATCTCCTCAAAAAACTCTGCGCTGCTGCCCTCCTCGCCGCCGGTTGGAGGCGCCACGTTGGCCCCCGTCCGCATCAGCTGGTTCAGCACGGCCTCGGCATCTGCAGCATCCTGTGCGCCCATGGCGGTCAGCTCGGCCGGCTCAGCATCGGGTGTGCCGTTTGGATCATCCTCCTCCTCTCCCGGCTCCTCCAGCAACGCGCCACCCTGGACATAGGTGTCAGCCAGAGGAAAGTGCAAGCACGGCTGCTTGAAGAAGCCGGTCTGTGCACAGAGGTTAGCGCGGACTCCACAGAATCGAAGGCGCGGACCACATACACATGTCTTTGCATGTAATAGTTTTGCTATACCCTCATGGGGCACAAGAAAGAGGCTGCACGGCCTGAGTACGGTCTGTGCTGCTGTCGGGCTGGTCGGGCTGTCGGGCTGTCAGCGCTGCTGTCAGGCCGCTGTGTGCTGTCGGGCTGTCGGGCAGCTGTCAGGCTGTCACGTTAGGGCCTGACAGCGACGGGACGCCTCTGATGTCAGGCTCTGCTGTCAGGCTGTCAGAGACGTGCTGTCAGACTGTCGGAGAAAGTGCTGTCAGCGCTGTCAGGCTGTCGGGCACTGTCAGGCGCTGTCCGGGGTTTGCTGTCAGGCTGTCAGACCAGGGCTCAGCTTCGCGCTCGGCCTGCTCGGCTTGCGCGCGCGCGCGCCGCCTCGCCCGAGCGCAGCCACCTGCGGACCTGGCCAGCCTGTTCCTGGCTCGTGCCCAGCCTCTCCTTCGGCTGCTGCTGGCCTCGCAGTCCCGCCTGCCATCACGCTGCAGAGCCTGCGCGAGACGCCACAGATAGGGGGTAGACAGCGTCCTAATCTAAAATCCGAGGATTAAGGATTCAGGCATCGCTTCGGTGAGGCCAAAGTGAGTTTATGGATGTGTGAGAACGGTACGGAACGCGAGGAGTCACGCGGACCGACTCGTCGGTGACTCTGCTGCACGCCGTTCCAGATTTTTTCTCAGTGTGAGCGAGACGTGGAAGAGTGCCACCGTCGGGTAGGACGGGTCGGAAGGAGTATCAGAGTAGCCGTTGTGGTCGCGGCGAGCAGCGCCGGCCACTCCGGCGCCGCGTCGGCAACATGGGAGCATGTCCACCGCCACTTCGCGGTCGCAGCGCTGTTGTCGCCCAAAACGCCGCTATGTACCTTTTCGGGCAAACCATCGAGCTGCATGTCGATTTCGACTTGACGGCAGCATGGAGGCATCACGTCTCCATGCTGCCGTCAAGTTGGAGCCAGTCTGCGGCGACCACAGCGCTCAGAAAGGTACATAGCGAGCTTTTCAGAGTCAAGCGATCCCACACTGGGCGGCTGAGGGCCAAAAGCAAAACGCGCATCGCCACTCTCGCATCTCACAGAGCGGTGTTATATCTCAGTAACCCCGCTCGATGGTGCTAGAGCAGCGTTCTTCAAGCTTAAACCCCACTCTACACAACACAGAGCAGCGTTTGCCTAACTAACAAGACTCCGCTCTGCAACCTTCAGAGCGGACTCTTGCTCAGAAAAACACCGACCAAACACGTTCGAGCGTAGCAGCGGGGTTGCTGAGATAGAACACGGCTCTGAGATGTGAGAGTGGCGTTGCGCGTTTTGCTTTTGGCCCTCAGCCCACACTGGTGAATTTTGGGGCGCTGTCTACCCCCTACCACAGACGCCAGTTCTGCCCATCCGCAAGTATCCCTACGAGGGCCGCCCCGATGGGGCGATGGTCGTGATGCGCCTGAGCGCTGGCTGTCAGGCTGTCAGGTGCTGTCAGGTGATCTGTCAGGCTGTCAGGCACTGTCAGGCACTGTCAGGTGCCTCTGTCAGACCAGCTGTCAGGTGCTGTCAGTGCTGTCAGGTGCTGTCGGGTGCTATCGGGTGCTTGTCTGACATCAGAGGGGCTCCGTAGCTGTCGGGTGCTGTCGGAGCTGTCGGGTGTTGCTGTCAGACGCTGTCGGAGCTGTCAGAGCTGTCAGGCTGCTGCTGCTGTCAGAGCGACGCCGGTGCTGTCAGGTGCTGTCGGTTGGTGCTGTCGGGGTGCTGTCAGGCTCTGACACACTATCCACACTTATGACATTATCAAGAGGAGACCAGCAGGACTCTACTACACATACTCTCAGCCTCTCCTCCTTCACGGCGTGATCACGCCGCCGGCGGCGGCCGCCTGGGGAGCGCAGATGGCGGCGCAGGCGCAGGCGGCGGCGGCGGCAGCGCGGCACAGACGGCGGCGGCCACCCCACCCAGACGCCGTAGGCATATGATTGTAGGGCCCCAGAAGGCTAGCTGGTAGCTTCATTTGTAGTAGCACAGCCGCCGGTGCTAGAGAGGGGTCCGCAGAGGTGGGGCGGGAGGGACGGAGGGTTGAGAGAGAGTCCCAAGACCAGCCCATGACTCACATGCACAACATGACATGTACATGTACATGTTGTTGTTGTTGTGCATGTGCATGCACCACACTCACATGTGCATGTCTTTGCATGTTTTGTTATACCCTCATGGGGCACAAGAAAGAGGCTGCACGGCCTGTGTACGGTCTGTGCTGCTGTCGGGCTGGTCGGGCTGTCGGGCTGTCAGCGCTGCTGTCAGGCCACTGTGTGCTGTCGGGCTGTCAGGCAGCTGTCAGGCTGTCACGTTAGGGCCTGACAGCGACGGAGCCCCTCTGATGTCAGACTCTGCTGTCAGGCTGTCAGATACGTGCTGTCAGACTGTCAGAGAAAGTGCTGTCAACGCTGTCAGGCTGTCGGGCCCACTGTCAGGCGCTGACCTGTCCGGGTTACTTTGCTGTCAGGCTGTCAGACCAGGGCTCAGTGATGCGCTTGACGGGCCACGACAACGAGCCAGCGCTGGTTGGACATGCGCTCCGTCAGCTCGCCCGAGGCCTGCTGCCTTCTCCAACTTGTCAACGCGTCCGGCAGCTGCGGCAAGACTTCTGCCTTGGCCACCCTTCTTGCTGAGGCAGCAGGAGGAGATCCGCTATCGGTCGGCCAGCGCGTCGTGGTGCCCTTCTCCTGCGGCCCGCCATGAGCGGCACCAGGACGCCACGGACGTCGTCAACAAGCAC
>NW_005201181.1:6337-7885 GCF_000372725.1 Emiliania huxleyi CCMP1516 | reverse complement strand
GGTCGACGCGCGAGGGGCGCGCTCGTAGTTGTTTTCGCCGCTCCAGCGGTGGTACCAGATGTTGTACTCGCCGAGGTGCTCCGCTTGCTGCAGCTTCCGCTTCTGCTCGACCTGGACCCGCGCTGGCCGGTCGGGTAGCACCGGCATGGCTTGCGACTCGATGAACTGGAGCGTGCCATACACGGGACGGTGGTGTCCGTACTTCATCTCGCGCCCAGCGGTGCGCGACGTGGCAGCGCGAGAGGCGGCGAAGGCCTTTGTGGGATCGAGCATGGGGATGCGGGGCGAGGACGTGCGGGCGAAGATGCCGCAGCGGGGAGGAGTCGAGCGGGCGCCTCGGAAAGGCTTGGCTGCTGAAAAAGAATTTTCTCTCTGACTGCACTCCAAGTGCTTAAAATCCCTGTGTGGTGGCGGCGTGCCGTCCTCCCATCCCTCCCTTGGGTTATCTGTTTTCTTTCTTTCTTTCTTCCAAGTGCTCCAAGTGCACCCAGACGACTCTGGGCACGGGACTGGCGCGCACTGGCACTAACACAGATACACCAAGGGAGCCGCTGAAAAAGAATTTTTACCTCGCGGGGACAAGGAAGAGGCAGGCGCCGTCGCAGAACGAGGCAGAGGTTAGGCTGTCCGAGGTTTTCCTCTCGCACCCCGTCGGTTTTCCTTTCCTTTTCTCCCTTTTTTCTCTACAACACCCTCGGTCTCAGACCTAGACCCTATATTCCAGGATGGCATTCTTCGAAATAGGATGGGCGGCGAGACAGGACACGAGAAAGGGTGGAGAGCGGCGCAATGTGTGTGCGGCTCGCGACGCGGGCGTGGGAGAGAGGGCGTCTGCGCATCATCAGTGACCGACAGGGGCTTGGCTCGGCGTCGCGACGACACCATAGGCGCCGGAGTGTGGTGGAGAGACAAACGGCAGGAGCGACGACGCGCACACACACACCGTGGACAAGCGGCGAGAGAGTGAGGTGTGCGAGAGCGTGTGAGAGCTCGACGAGTTCCGACGAAAGGAGGGAGGCGCTTTTGCCGAAGCGGGGTGTGGTGGGGGCGCAGCGCTCCTGAGAAGAAGAGGCGAGTGCGAAAGGCGATCAAGTCAAAGGTGGCACGCCCTCGACAGCGTGACATCTTTTGAACTCCGCTTCTCGGTGTCTATGTTCTTTTTACTGGGGAAAAGAATTTATGTTCGAATATGACAGGAGAAAAGACGAGCACTTGTTGTGTGTTTGTATGCATTTTATATGACAGGAGAAAAGACGAGCACTTGTTGTGTGTTGTGTGTTGTGGTGGTGTGCGGTGTGCGGGGTGTGTGTGTGTGTGTGTGTTGTGCGTTGTGTGTTGCGTGTTGTGCGGCGGGCGGTGGGCGCAATGTGGGTGGGTGTGGGGGGGGGGGGGGGCCCTCCCCCAGGTTTTCCGGAAAACAAAAAGGAAAACAGAGGGTCCCCAGCACTTTGCGTTTCCGGAAATTTCCAGGGAAAACAGAGGGGGTTTGGGGCTCCATTCTGGAAACTCCCGAGTTTCCCTGAGTCTGAAAGCTGGTCTGGGGCAAAA
>NW_005201181.1:3128-5473 GCF_000372725.1 Emiliania huxleyi CCMP1516 | reverse complement strand
CGTGCGGGCCCCGGGCGGTTACGGCGGAGGCCAGGCTTGCGAGAGTTTTTTCGTATTAAACGATCGTGTGTTGTGTCTGTTTTCTTTCTTTTACGGGGCACGGGACTGGCGTAATTCGCCGCAATAAAACCCCCGCAGCATCGCCACGTAAGCGGGAAAGATGAACGCGAAGTACACGACGTTGCCCGCCGCGCTGAGAGCAAAGAGCGTCGTCCCCGCGCCGGCGCTCCTGAGTCTCCGCGACGAGGTGAGAATCACAGCGTTGAGAGTGTTGTTGTCAGCGTTGACGACGGGCACGTAGGTGCGCTGGTCGTATGCGGATACGTAGGTGCGCTGTGCCGCGCCGCCCTGCACGTCGAACACCGTGTCCACAAGGCAGAGGCCGAAGCCGAATCCCACCGCAAGGGTGCAGCAGAGGAGCCTTGCATGAGAGTGGCCCGTCCGTGGACGCAGCTAGGACACCATTTTCATATTTTCACCAAAATTCTCTCTTGACGCTCTACTGCACCTCCTCCCAACTTGATATGCGCGTGCAACAGTAAATGCCCCGCCTTCTGTGGACGAGGTGCGTCGAGTAAACGATCGCTCGCTAGACATTCGAAAGGTCGGTGTCTTGACGCTGGTCTGCAAGCTGGTCAACGCGTTTCTTGCATCGAACAAAGCCACAAAGCGACATCAATGCCCTTGGCGCCAAGTAGATCAGCATTGGGAGGATGCAAAGGCCAAAAAAGGACCAACCCAAGGTGTAAGGCCAGTCGACGTTTCCATCACCGTCAATGCGATACGCGTAGAAAGCAAACGCCATTGAGTATGATGGGGAGTGTCGTCAATCGACCTGTGAGGCGAGGGCGCATTTCTCCTGTCTCCTGAGCTAGTGGTGGGTGGGGGTTGTCTCACAAGGTGGCCCTGTGGTATACCGGTCCTTCGACAGGCGGCAGAAGCAGTGGCGGAGGCGGCGCTGCGACACACGCAAGGAGGCGGCGGGGAAGGGGAGCAAGAGGGGTGGTGGAATGAGAGATGCGCGCGGTCACGGCGGGCGCGGGGGGTTCGTGGGGAGCAGCGCGCGGGGGGCGACGGGCGTTTAGGGCGGGGAGGCTGCACAGCGGCGGCGGCGGCGGCGAGACAGGACACGAGAAGGGGTGGAGAGCGGCGCAATGTGTGTGCGGCTCGCGACGCGGGCGTGGGAGAGAGGGCGTCTGCGCATCATCAGTGACCGACAGGGGCTTGGCTCGGCGTCGCGACGACACCATAGGCGCCGGAGTGTGGTGGAGAGACAAACGGCAGGAGCGACGACGCGCACACACACACCGTGGACAAGCGGCGAGAGAGTGAGGTGTGCGAGAGCGTGTGAGAGCTCGACGAGTTCGACGAAAGGAGGGAGGCGCTTTTGCCGAAGCGGGGTGTGGTGGGGGCGCAGCGCTCCTGAGAAGAAGAGGCGAGTGCGAAAGGCGATCAAGTCAAAGGTGGCACGCCCTCGACAGCGTGACATCTTTTGAAAAGAGGCGGAGGGCGTCTCTGAAAAGATCGCATATCCCGGGGTCGCCGCGACTGGAACTGCCGCCCCCTATGTGTGACCGACCGGTGGTTACTCGAGTCATATTTCTCACTACTACGTACCTTAAGGTACACTATTAGTACCTCCCGACCGCGTCGAACTCATCGACGCGGGCTCTCTCGGCTACGGGACTGGCACCAGCTTCGGCTGAGAGAAAAACGACCGTTTATCCCACGCCTAACTAACTCTCAGGGGCAGTAGGTGGGCGAGCTTCAGGCAAGCTCATCTCGAATGACATGGCGTCGCTACGCGCGGTCTTCCGCGGGGGGAGAACTTCTGATGCCAAAACAACTCTAACATGCGTGATCTATTAGAAGTGTCCCCAGCTATGGGCGTGTCTCCCTCTCTCACAAAAACGCAGACAGCTCCTCGCGTACTTTTTACTAGCATGGAGGGAGAGGGAGGTGGGGGGGAGGGGGGGGAGTGTGAGCTGTGAGGGGTACGGGGGCGAGGGCATAGAGGGGGAGAGGAAGAGCAAGGGCGAGAGGGGGCAGGGGACGGGTCGATGGCATACTAGGGGGGCCAGGTTGGTGGGCGGTGATCGCCGCATAGTACCGTCCTATGGCGGCGAGTATCGCTACGCCAGGGAGGACAAGGACGTCGACGTGCAGCTGCTGCTGTTCGAGTCGTTCGGTGGGTTCCCGGGAAGGGGGTCGGCGAGATCCTCTGGAAGGCGGCGAACGTGCTGCAGAACAAGCTGACGCGGGCCCAGTACCTCGATGAGGTGACTTGGACCACCAAGAGCTGGCTGGGGCTGCGGAAGCAGCGCATCTCAGTCGTTCTTCACACG
>NW_005201181.1:0-2995 GCF_000372725.1 Emiliania huxleyi CCMP1516 | reverse complement strand
CATTTGCGTCTCGTCGTTGGCGTTTGGAGCGCAGTGGCGGTAGCAGCAGTCCTTGCCGTAGATGCAGTGGCCGCGCGCAAAGTGGAGGCAGATGACGGCGCCTAAGACCACGCACCGGCCGCCTCAGGAGCCACCGCATCAAGCGGCAGAGGAGGCGGCGGCGCGCCCGGGTTGGTGTAGTCAGCTCGCGTTAGGCCGGCGTCCGTCTCGAGCACGCAGCGGGTCGACGCGCGAGGGGCGCGCTCGTAGTTGTTTTCGCCGCTCCAGCGGTGGTACCAGATGTTGTACTCGCCGAGGTGCTCCGCTTGCTGCAGCTTCCGCTTCTGCTCGACCTGGACCCGCGCTGGCCGGTCGGGTAGCACCGGCATGGCTTGCGACTCGATGAACTGGAGCGTGCCATACACGGGACGGTGGTGTCCGTACTTCATCTCGCGCCCAGCGGTGCGCGACGTGGCAGCGCGAGAGGCGGCGAAGGCCTTTGTGGGATCGAGCATGGGGATGCGGGGCGAGGACGTGCGGGCGAAGATGCCGCAGCGGGGAGGAGTCGAGCGGGCGCCTCGGAAAGGCTTGGCTGCTGAAAAAGAATTTTCTCTCTGACTGCACTCCAAGTGCTTAAAATCCCTGTGTGGTGGCGGCGTGCCGTCCTCCCATCCCTCCCTTGGGTTATCTGTTTTCTTTCTTTCTTTCTTCCAAGTGCTCCAAGTGCACCCAGACGACTCTGGGCACGGGACTGGCGCGCACTGGCACTAACACAGATACACCAAGGGAGCCGCTGAAAAAGAATTTTTACCTCGCGGGGACAAGGAAGAGGCAGGCGCCGTCGCAGAACGAGGCAGAGGTTAGGCTGTCCGAGGTTTTCCTCTCGCACCCCGTCGGTTTTCCTTTCCTTTTTTCTCTACAACACCCTCTGTTTCCCTCTCTATTTTCCGGGGAAAACTCCGTTAAAATCGTCATTTTTTGGGCTCTGAGCTGAGTAGAGGCTGTTTTGGGGCCAAAATCAGCAAAATCGGCAAAATACCGGTATTTTGCGGGTATACTAACTTTTTCATGGTACATACCTGGAAAATACCCGGGTAGTTTGCCGATTTCCTCAATTTTGCCTCAGATTTTGCCCCAGACCAGCTCTCAGACTCAAAAACAAAAAACAGACAACACAAACGCCTGGGCGGACGCGATGCGCGCCCCGGCCAACGCGCCGGTCGTGCACGGCGACAAGGAGAAACCAGAGCTCACCCGGCAGTACAACGAGGGGTAAAAGACTGACCTCGCAGAACCCCAATACCCCATGCGGGACCAGGAGGGTGCGATGACGTGAATGAAATCAAGCTCTGGACGCCCCTCCTCAAGACCTCCTCGCCGGGCATTGGCAACGCCTCGAGTGGCGGCACGCCCGCCTCCGTTGGCCACTCCTACGCCTTCGGCAACACCGAGGAGAAGGCCCGCCGCCTAAACATGGGCTGCAAGGCGCGCGGGCAGCCCGGCCAACCCTTCTCCCACAAGACCGGCCACGGCTACGTCAAGGCGCGCATCGCGGTTTCTACCACGACGCGATCTTTGTCAAGCGCAACAACTTCAACCTGCTGCTCCACGAGAGACGTTTGGCGGCGGCTTCTCGCCCACCGCCGTTCTCAAGCTGCGCCGCCTCGCGCGCAAAGTCGCGCGCGGCAGCGTCGACCGCACGGCCTACTCGCCCAAGTACTCGCTCTCTTTTATGTCCCACCATGTGCAGAGCGCATCTCTCTCTCTGTTGTGCGAGGCGTGAACCGCGCCATTCGCTCTCACCTGGCAACCCTGTCTGCACGTCTCGCGCGCGCGTGAACAGGGCTCCAGGCCCCAAATGACGTGTGAGTGTTAGATTTGTTTGGTATTGCTAAAAATCTCTCAAAAACAGACTCAGGGAAACTCGCGAGTTTCCCGAGGGAAACTCGAGAGAAACCGAATGGCGCACCAAACACCCTCTGTTTTCCCTGGAAATTTCCGGTGGTGTTTAGAAAAGGGTGGTGTTTAGAAAGTGAGTGAGTATTCTTGATACGAAACCACGACGACACATACCAGTCGACTCGCATCGGTTGCCTCCATGAACGGCGGAGCTATTCTCGCGCCCACACCACACCTGGCTCCACACTCCACGCACACACACACACACACGCACACGTGGTGTTTAGAAACACCGGGGGTGAGAAAAGAAATCAAAATTCTTGCGACGCACCCTTACCCGCGACCTTGGATTTCTTCGGCAGGAGCACCGAGTGGATGTTGGGGAGGACGCCGCCCGAGGCGATGGTGACGCCGCCGAGGAACTTGTTGAGCTCCTCGTCGTTGCAACCGCGAGGACCAGGTGCCGCGGCGTGACACGCTTCTTGTTGTCGCGGCAAGCCTATGGGAGCACCGAGTGGATGTGAGAAGGATATGTAAGGGACACGTCACGGAGGGGAGGCGTGCTCACGTTGCCCGCGAGCTCGAGCACCTCGGCCGCCATGTACTCACGGCGGTCATCTTGCCTGACGTCTAGTTGGAACACACCGACAAGATGGTGACGCCGCCGCCGTCACGCCCGCCCGGCTGGCGGATGGCAAGCGCACAGCGCGACTCCACGCTCCGCTCGTACCGCCCACCCGCAGGTGTGCTTCTCAGTCGCAGTCATGACCAAGGCCGGCAAGGTTCTGCTCGCGCGGCAGTTTGTCGAGGTGCCGCCTGCCCGCCGGCCTGCCGCCAGCCGCGCGTCCTTCTCCCTCTCCCTTGCTGGCAGCCTGGCCCGCATCGGACCCTACCCTCGGATCAGACAGTCGCGCCACGTCAGCCCGCCCGCTGCGAGGCGAGTCGCCTCGCTCCTCCCTTGAGCGCCGCACTCTGGCGCCACCTCGCGCCCAGCCGACCGGCCAGCACGGCCGCACGCGTCGCCCTCGCCACCACCCTGGACCTTCCCACATGCCGCCTGGTCCCGCCCCTCCACCCGTCGACCTCACGCGCTTGCGCGTCTCCCTCGGCTGCAGAT
>NW_005201182.1:7159-9316 GCF_000372725.1 Emiliania huxleyi CCMP1516 | reverse complement strand
GCCGGCGCGGCAGGAGGGGCAAAACTTGTTCTTGAAGTGGCCCGGATTCTGCGGCCGCTGGAAATCAAACGAGCAGGGAGCAGTCTCGCCGAGCAGCGGCCCCCAGCAGCCGCCTCCGCACGCCGGCGACACTGGGCCGAGCGCGTCCACTCCGCCTTCCTCCAGCGGGAGGATGACGTCGAGCGCGTCGTCCAACATAGCCTGAGATATGACGACGTCATCCTGCATAATGGCCGCGCCTGACGTCACTCGGTCCGTCACTGCGTCCGGCTGCGTTGTGGAAACATCGGTCCGAAAGGCGAAAACCTGCGAGAAAAAAAAACCGAGCAGTTGTTTCTTTCACATCCCCATTATTAAAATCCCTGTGTGGTGGCGGCGTGCCGTCCTCCCATCCCTCCCTTGGGTTGTCTGTTTTGTTTTTTCTTTCTTTTTCACATCCCCACGTTGCGGGCTCGCGGCCGCTCGCGAGCACTCTCTCTGAAAGGCGAGCATAGAGCTCGAGATCGTCTGGAGCCGTCCAGGCCGCCGCGTCCAGAGAGAGAGAGATTTTCTTCTCTTCCAGAGAGAGAGAGGAGAGATTTTTGTGCTCTTCCATGGGACGCTGCTCGTTCGTTCTCACTCAGGGCAAGAATGTCCATTCACACCCGACGCATCCCGCGCGCCTGTGAATAAATAGCGTCTGGGAACGCTCGAAGATTTTTATCTACCCTATGAACCGAACGGCGATTCGAACCCAGGTCCTCAGATTCGAACCCAGGATCTCCCTCGCCGTCGGCGAGCTAGGGGCTCGCGGACGGCCGAATTACTATAGTGTACAGCCGTGAATGTGAACGATAGTTTGACGTGCGTCCCCCGTCTGTCGGATCCTCCGACAAGGTAGAGACGCCCGCACCCGCGGCTTGTCTTGTTTGGAATCTATGTGTGGACATGACCTCGAGTGGAGCCCCAGTCCCGGCAGCGCCGCTGGCAAGCGCAGAATATGGAGCTGAGGGTCAGGGCGCTCTAGCCCGCAGCCCGTCCCCGGAGGCGGAGCATCCGGCCCGATGGGTACGCTTCTGAGCTCCCCGGCCCTTGGTGTGAGGTTGCTGACTGCACTCCAACTCTCCAAGTGCTGACCACAGGGCGTTTGCGGCGGTCACTACCAGCGGGCACAAAGTGGCCGCGGACACCCGTGATAAATAACTTAATAAAACGTCGGGAAGGAGGACGCCTGCTCACAGCGGCAGGCGTGAACAGCGGCAGGCCCTGGCGTACCCCCGGACGGCAAGTGTCAAAGATGTCCCATCGGAGCGAGGAGCGTCGCTGGCGTGATGAGCAACGGCGCGACGAGTACGGACGTGGAGAGCGGCGATGGCGGGGCGGTTCGCGACGGCGGTCGCGATCGCGCGATGAGCCGCGGCGGGAGCGACGGCCGCATCATGACGGGCGGCACAGTGAGCGGCGCGGCTGCAACGACCGACCAAGCATAGGCGAGCGCGAGCGCGACTTGTACGATCGGCGCGATGATCGGTCCCACGATCCCAGGCGCAACCATGACCGGCGCGACCGCCGCGGCGAGGGGCAGCCTCAGCACAGCGACCGCCGGTTGAGTCCGCCGATGCGTGGTGCGGGATCGCGCGAAGAGAGGCACACCTCTGCTGCCGGTGGTCAGCTCAACGCAAAGCAGCTCAACAGCCACATCTCAAATGCTGGCAGCACTGACGCACTGCTCACGCTCTTTGATGCCCACAGCGCGAGCTTGGACCACATCCACGCTGCGAACCTGTGGAACAAACTGGGCAAGCAGCGCATCGAGCGGCGGCACGAGGGGCGGCTTGAGCAGCTGGTGCAGCGCACGCTCGACCTCGTCTCCTCGTGCGATGCGCGAGCACTGGCGAACGTCGCTCACGGTGTGGCAAAGAGCGGCCTGCAAGCGAGGGTGGTGCACCCGTTGGTCGTAGCGGCGGCGGAGGCGGCGGTGCCTGGCGGGGCTGGCTGGCTTCAAGCCGCACGAGCTGGCCAACACGGTGTTGGCGGTACGCGACGGCGGGGGGTTGGCTTGCGGACGCCCTGTACCTCCGCGGGTGGCCGAAGGCGGCCGTTGCCCCAACCAGGCTTGGCTGGCCTTTCATTCCCTCCGAAACCCTGGGCCCAACCCGGGGGGGGGGGCCTTTTTCC
>NW_005201182.1:0-4772 GCF_000372725.1 Emiliania huxleyi CCMP1516 | reverse complement strand
CGGCCTAACCCCTTGCCATATGGGGAGGGGGGGAGGGCGTTTGGCTTTAATGTTTCCCTAGGGGGGGACCTGGGTTCCAGGTGGCGCTTTCGGGGCTCGGGGTCCTTTTTCGACCTTGATGCGGCGGGACTGACGGGGAGCCCCCCGGAGTGCATGGAGGCCGCGGCAGAGGCCCACGCGGCGTGCTCCCGCGCGGGTTGCTGACACCCCCCACCGTTGCAGGCCGCCGCCGAACTCGCGGCGTACTTTTCCCCGCTGCGGAGGCACGGCGAGGTCGAGGTGATGTACACCGACTCGAGGCGCCTCCTCCTCCGCCCTCCGCCCCGCCCCGCCCCGCCCACGAAAGCGAGTCACCCCCCCCCCTCCACAGCCCGCGCGCTCTCCCACGCGGATCTCTGCGCCCGTCTCCAGGCACGTCGCCAAGCGCGGAGGGCGCGTCGGCCAGCTCAAGGACGGCAAGAAGATTGGCCTGCTCACCGCCCACCCCGAGCGCGCTGCCCTGCTCGCCCGCGAGGCGCAGGACGAGCAGGGCTGGCCGGTGTGAGAGAGCTGTTGTAGAGAGAGGAGCTCAAGACAGCCTTCTGGATTTGCTCGTGCGCGAGCAGAATGCACAGGATCCCATGATACACACACACATCATTTATCAGGAAAAACAATCAGACATAACACGCTCTCAGCTACTTATCTCGAAGCGGCACGTCGGACAAGTCCTTGCGCCAGACAACCACTTAGCTCCGCACCTCCAGTGCGCTGTGTGCGCACACGGCATGCGCACGATCTCGTCGCCCGGCGCATATCCGTCCAAGCAGATTGGACAGGGCCCACGCTCCATCGAGTTGGTGGCGAGCACCTCCCTCGGCAGCGCAGCCAGGACCTCGGCGGCGAGCCCCCTATTACATGCCGCGGGCGCGGGATCGCGCTCGTCGTCGCCACGCGAGCTCAAAAACCTCAGCGCCCTCGTGTCGAACTCGGTAACCGCCGCGTGTCGCTGCTCGAAGCCGGCCAGCACCTCGTCGCCAATGCGTGCGAGTATCTGCCAGAGCGCCGTGGCTTGCGTGTACGGCTCGTGGCGCCGCGGCAGGGACGACGACGACCGGCCACTCTGGCTCCTGCCCGAGTCGTGCGCGACGACCTCGCCGCGCATTTTCCGGTGGCGTCGGATCGCCGGCGCTTTGTCAGGGTTCCGGCTCCTACGCAGATAGGGGGTCTTGCGCTATGACTCGCACCAAAACGCCCTACCTACCTACCTATTGCGGGCGCCAATCGCCAGGCTCCGTGCCCCACCAGGCCGCGCAGCGAAGCGAAAAAATACCCGTTAGCCCTCTGTGAATAGGCTCCCACGCGCCGGCTTGTACCGCGGTGCGCGCCGCTCGCGAGCCCGCCAGAGCATGGCCTACTGGGCTCTCGAGGCGTTGGACGGCTCCAAAACGGCACTCTCTTCCCTCGACAGAGTCGAGGGCACGGACCCTCCCGCCTACAAGCCCACCACCACCACCTACCTACCTATTGCGGGGCCCTCTGGGGCGGTCAAAAGTAATATATCTTTACTTCCAACACCCGGACGTTCCCAGGGTGATGGAAGGTTCGACGCACCCCCGGACTGGGCAGAGAGATCCCAGGGCATCTGGCCTGGGCTGTCCACCCCGCCCCCACTTGCCCTGACTACACAGGATAGCGTGCCCCGACAAACGGCGACACATAGCGGGGGACACTGCGCCGGGGGGTATGCCTAACTTTGGTGCTTTGTGTGGGTCACGTTCCCATGGTAGTTGTGTGGCTGAAGCCCTCGTGCCGCTGGCTTGCCCCTTCCAGCGGCTGGCCCCTCGAGACTGTCGGTGCTTGGCGGGAGGAGGGGGAGAGGGAGGCCGGGAGGAGAGGGAGAGGGAGGCCCGGTGGGAGGGGAGGGAGAGGGAGGCCGCCTTGGGCTCTTCTCCTCCCCCCTCCCTGGGCTCTTCTCCTCTCCCCACCCTGGGCTCTTCTCCCCTCCTCCCTGGTACTCTCGGCCTGATTACCGGAGCGACTGCCGGAGCAGACGCTCAGACGCTGGGGGGACACTCGCGCCCGGAGGCGGTACGCACGACCCGGAGGCGTGGGGATGGGGGGGGGCCGCGCCGCCGCCGCCGTGCCGCTTTCTCCCGCTTTGACCTCCCCCAGCTGCTTCTCTCCTCAAATCAACCTGTGAGCTTGCGAGGCGGCGGGGGTGGAGGCACTGCGCGAATGAAATCGAAACCCCAAGAAGAAATCACTCGAGGTGCGAAGCTTGCTTTTCTTCTTTAGGCTGACTCGGGGTACGGTCGGAGCAGGGCCTGCCCTCTGCCTGCGGACCGGAAGGTCGTGGCTGCGTCGCGAAGAAAAACAAACCATTGATTAGGACGCGCGCAGGGGTTTTTCTTTTCTTCTTACGCCGGGACAGCTACGCCCCTGCTCTGGCGGCGCCTGCCGCGCTGAGGGATGCAGATCTCTCGCGACCAGCTCCAGCAGCTGATCCAGCTGAGCGTGCAGCACCCGCCGGCGCAGAACCCACGCCAAGCAGGCGCTCGTCGACGACCGGCGTTGTTTTTTGAAAAAAACGAGGCGCAGTCACGCAGAGAGAATTGGGGGGGGGCAAGGCAACGCGAATCGGAAATGCGGGGGGAGAGTGGGAGAGAGCCGTTGCCGTCTACCACAAGAGAGAGAGAGAGAGAGAGAGAGATCACATTATGTTGTTTGTGAGATCACTGTGAGTGTAAAATTTCTTGTTGGTTGTGAAAAAACTCTCTCACACATCACACGTCACAAAGAGGAATCAGGCGCCCGCCGCCATGGTGCATGGACGCCATGGGGCCTAGACTCGGACGAGTGTGGGTACCGCGCCGACCGAAGGGAGGCACTGCGCGAATGAAATCGAAACCCCAAGAAGAAATCACTCGAGGTGCGAAGCTTGCTTTTCTTCTTTAGGCTGACTCGGGGTACGGTCGGAGCAGGGCCTGCCCTCTGCCTGCGGACCGGAAGGTCGTGGCTGCGTCGCGAAGAAAAACAAACCATTGATTAGGACGCGCCCAGGGGTTTTTCTTTTCTTCTTACGCCGGGACAGCTACGCCCCTGCTCTGGCGGCGCCTGCCGCGCTGAGGGATGCAGATCTCTCGCGACCAGCTCCAGCAGCTGATCCAGCTGAGCGTGCAGCACCCGCCGGCGCAGAAGCAGGCCATGCTGCAGGCGCTCGTCGACGCGGTGGAGGGCGGAGGCTCCGCCTTTGCTGCGCTCGCAGGCACGGGCAAAACCTCTCTGCGAGCATGCTCTGTAGCACTGAACACGCTCCGAGCGCGCGCGAGGCCCGATCGCGCCGCCCAGTCACGCGGCGCGCCTTCTTCGCGCAGGCACGCCGCTGCAGCCGCTCGCCTCTGCGCTGAGGGTGCAGGCAGGCTGCCTCGTCGTCCCCGACGCGGCCTTCACGCAGGAGGGCCTGCGGAGCTGCCTGGTGGACGCGGCGGCAGGGGTTGCCGCCGAGGAGGACCCGCTGCCTCTCGCCGACGCCACTGAAGGTGTGCGCCACCCGGCCCGCGCACCTCCGGCTCGCCACCGCGCTGACCACCGCCGCCCGCGCCGCCGCAGCGCTGCTCGTGGAGCAGAGCGCGCCGATGGAGGCGATGCAGCTGCGGCACGCGCTCGAGATGCTGCTGACCGTGGGCGAGGGGACCCAGATCAGCGCGGTGGTCCACATGCTCCTCCAGCTCGCCCAGCTCGACGGCGCGCTCTGGAGGAGAGGCCTCTGCTCTCCGCGACAAGAGCCCGAACTTGCTCCGGACCTGCCATAGGGCCGCTGCGGATGCACGGCGGGCCTCCGAGCTACGGCGACCTAAATAACTTCCACCAGCACCTCAACGTGCTCTCGAACCAGCTCAACGTGCTGCACGAGCAGTCGGGTCTCGGCGGCTACCTGCAGAGCCCCTTCTTCTCGCGCTCAAAGTTTGAGCTCTTTGCGTTGCAGCACGTGCAGCTCATGGCGCGCCGCCGCCGCGCCGGCCGCGCCTCGCCCGCGCCGGCGTCCGACCCTCGTCCGCCCTTCCGCCCCCTTCCGCGCAGGTGTGGCTGCAGCGGGTCCAGCAGGGGGCGGCGCAGGCCGCTGGGAAGGCCGGGCCCGACCTGCAGCAGTTCCTGCTCCAGATTGCGCACGCCGCACGCGTGCTCTTCTTCCAGCCGCTGCTGCTGCACGCGGCGCAGGTGGCGCAGTACGTGCGCAGCGTCGGCGCCGTCGGCAGCGTGGAGCCGGCCGACTCGATGCAGCAGGCGATGCAGTACCCGAGCGACAGCGCGTCGGACGCCGAGCGGGTGGAGTGGCTGCACCTCAACCTGCTGATCCAGTTCCAGTCGCTTTACCGCGACGTCCTCTGCAACGCGGCCGTCTTTGAGCTGCACTACTCGAACGCGGAGGCGGGCCTCTTCCAGGTCGGCCGGCCTCGCACAGCCTCTCGCACCGCCACGCCCGCGCCGCACCCACGAGGCCCAAGCCGCTGGAGCCTCGCCCGGCCGGCGCACTGCCCGAGCGCTCTCCCGCGGTCGCCGCAGCCACCCGCAGCCACCCGCCCACCCTGACGCACGCCCGCCGCGCCTCGCAGGCCTTTTCGCGGCTCGAGGAGATCTACACGCACCTCATCGGCCGGTTTCCCGCGTCGTGCCCGCTCAGCGAGCAAGAGCAGGGCGTGCTCACGCAGCTGTGCCAAAAGGTCGTCAAGTACTTCCAGGATGGCAAACAGATCAAGGCGGTGCTCGAGCAGAACCCGTCGCAGGGCAAG
>NW_005201183.1:336930-365872 GCF_000372725.1 Emiliania huxleyi CCMP1516 | reverse complement strand
AACTCTTTCTCAAAAGACAAACCCGGACGTTTCCCTGTGGCGAGGTACTTCCACCGACCGATGCAGCAGCCTGCCTGCTGTGCCCACCGGACGCGTTTCCCTGTGGGAAAGTGGGAACAAACAGCTCACCCAGTCTCGCCAAGGCTCGCCTCAGCAGACACACAAAACACCCGAGAGGCGTGAGTACCTCGCTGCACCGTCGCGGAATCTTCGTCGCGTCCGCTAACGCCTCTTTTCATTCGGAGAGAGTTCGGAGAGAGAGAGAGAGTTCGGTGCCCGCCTGTGACTTTCTTGCGTTGTTGCCCGTCCGAACCAGTGTGGTGAGAGGAGGGGTGTTAGTGCTAGGTGGTGACACGCATGACAGTCTTATGGTAGCGACTGGACACAAGACGGGCAGTTCGGTTTCTTCTTGACTCGTCGTGGGTATCTCGTTTCTTCTTGCACTGCTGTCGAGCCTGTGTGCTGTGACAGTGAGTTGTTGTTTAAGGTCCCTCGGGCCAGTTGGGGGGGGCAAACCCAGCCCGCCCCCTAGAGCTCCAGGCAAGGCCCAGGTGTGGCCTAGGGCATCAGGAGGGACCAAGAGGAGTCCAGTCTGAGCCATAGAGCCCATGTCTTTGCCCCCGAAGGTCGCGTTCAAATGCCCGGAACGGCCGTCTCAGTGGTGTCCGGCCGGCGCGATCACCGAGCTGTGACGCTCAGGGAAGACTGATGAGGTGCTGGTTTCTTTGCCCAGGCCTGTCCTTCCCCCCAGGCTGGATCAGCTGAGCAAGGTTTGGGGAGAATCCCCCGGTCAGATCTTCAGATATTTTGACGGATGACCAAAAATGGGCAAAAACGGGGTGCTGCACTCCAAGTGCTCCAAGATTTTGGTCATCCGTCAAAATATCTGAAGATCTGACCGGGGGATTCTCCCCAAACCTTGCTCAGCTGATCCAGCCTGGGGGGAAGGCCAGGCCTGGGCAAAGAAACTAGCACCTCATCGGGCTTCCCTGAGCGTCACAGCTCGGTGATCGCGCCGGCCGGACACCACTGTGACGTCCGTTCCGGGCATTTGAACGCGACCTTCGGGGGCAAAGACATGGGCTCTATGGCTCAGACTGGACTCCTCTTGGTCCCTTCTGATGCCCTAGGCCACACCTGGGCCTTACCTGGGGTCCTAGGGGCCGGGCAGGGTTTGCCCCCCCCAACTGGCCCGGAGAACCTTAAAATAGAGAGAAATAAACGTTCCCGCGGTTGCAACTGCCATGTCGGCCGGTCGTCGGCTGCAGCTCTCGCCTCGCTGGCGGCGCGGTCAAGTGCCGCGGCTCCCAGCTCTCCTGTGGGCCCGCGGCGGCTCGCCGCCGCGGTTCTGAAATGGGCCCGGTCCGGGTTCATCCCGGCGTGCCGCCGGTGCCGCTTCTTCGCCGAAATTTTGCTCGACCAGTTTGTCGACAAACTTGTGCCAGAGCCCCTGCTGCTCGACTGCGCGGCGGAACCGGCCCATCGCGGCCGAGGCGTGATGCGCCAGCACCGGGGCGACAACGCGGGACCGTCTCCGGGCTGTCTCGGGCAAGTTCAAAATTTCATGATTTCATGACCTCGCCACTTTGCGGCTCTCTGACCTCCACCTCGCGGCCCGCTGCGCGGCTCTTCGAGCGCGAGAGGTGTCGTCTGCGAGGCGGCGGCGAGCGCAGGCGGCGCAGGCGGCGGCGGCGCGGCGGCGCGGCGGCGGATCGCGGCGCTAACAACAGCGGCAGTCTGCGGCTCGACAGCAGCTGATAGCCAAGCCTTCCCTCCCCTGCCCTCCTCCCCGCCCCGCCCCGCCCCCTCCCCTCGCCCGCGCACTAGCCACCGCCCTTCGCTCGTCTAGCGTATAGGTACTCCCGAGGGGGAGGGGAAGACGTTGGGCGCGCGCCACTGCGCTCGCCTGTCACCGAGGCCCCTCCACCCTCTCTACTCGCTGCCTACTCGCTGCCGCGAGGGAGGAGGGGAAGACGTCAGGCAGCTCTCACTCCGGTGATGAGCGCTTGAACGGAGGCCCCTCCCCGAAAGGTCAGCTTAGTACCCATGAAACCCGAGACCCCTCCCCCCCCGCCCCGATCCCCCCACCCCCTTGCTCCTCCCCCCCCCCCCCTCGGGAGGGCCGAAGAGAGGCGCCCGTGGGGACCCCACAATTCCCTTCCCCCCTCGGAGGGGGCCGGACGGAGGCGTACCCCGTGGGCCCCGCTCTTTCCCTCGCATAGCGGCCACTCTTCGGATCGCTGGTCGAGCGACCCGGGGGATGCCCCGCGCGCCTGACCCAGGCGCGAAAAACGAATCTGCGAGGCGAGGCCGCTCACGCGGCCCGATGGGGAGGAACGGGGCGAGCCCCCTCCAACCCACCCGCGCTAGGTCTCGGGTTTGACGCATGGGGTCGTTCCCGCGAAACTCGGGAACTAGCCGGGGCAGTCGGAGAAGTGGCAACTCCGTGCACTGACGGTCGGCCGCCAGAAAACACGCCTCCGTGGCTCGGGTTACACCAATCCTCGCTACCCAACGCGGCCAAAGGATATCCACCTCGAGAACGAGAGAGAGAGAGAATTCTTGATACGAAACCACGACGACACACACCAGTCGACTCGCATCGGTTGCCTCCATGAACGGCGGAGCTATTCTCGCGCCCACACCACACACACCTGGCTCCAACGTGGACACGCCCATAGCTGGGGACACTACTAGGTCACGCATGGCATCACAGAAGTTTTATCTCTGGGCCCCGAAAGGCATCTCTAGCAGTGTCGTTACACATGCCCCCTCCCCTCCTGGGCGCATGCGCCTCACGTCTCGCCAGAGCATAAGCCCTTGGCGTGTGGCGAGACGAGTTTTTCGCCATCGCAGCGAGCAGCAAGCCGCCCGCCGCAAACAGCCGGAGGCATCGCCACGGCACTGGCTGCGCCGCGGTCCCGCACCCGTCGACGCAGCTCCCCCCGCGGAAGACCGCGCGTAGCAACGTCTTGACGATCGAGATGAGCGTGCCTGAAGCTCGCCCACCTACTGCCCCTGAGAGTTGGTTATTGAGTGGGATCAGCTCCCCCCCTTGGGATCGAAGCCGCCACAACCTCACACCCAACATCCCAGGCGGGATCAGAAGGGGACTCCACACCGGACACCGCCCGGGCACAGCCCCCCTACCCGTCGGATCGCACAGAGGGCCCCCTCGGAGCAGCCCACACACAATCACGCATCGGCAGATTGAGTGCCTGAGTCAGGCAGACAGCACAGACAAGAGGAGAGAGAGGAGAGAGAGAGAGAGAGAGAGGAGAGAGGAGAGGGTGAGGGTGTGAACACACGTGAGGAGTGGGGGAGGGTGTCTGTGGTGGGTTGTAGTCATACTACGTGGTTACAACCACGCGCTCCTCAGGAGCTCAAGGTAGAGCTGAGCGTCCAAGACGCCTCGGTGCCACCCACCGGCGTGAGACCATCCGGATCTACCCAGTGCGTCCTCCGGACGGGCTGGTCCCCGCGATGGCCCACGGTCCTCCGTCGCCTGGTTGAACCCCCTGCCTCCCGGTTGACCCCCCGGTCCCCGTACACGACCATGAAATAAACTCAAAGTCCACCACAGCCACCAGCCTCCACCTCCACCCGCGAGCCGCCACCGCTGCCGCCCGCGACGCCGCCCGCCGCGTCAGATAGCCGCGACGCGCGCATCGAGTCGCGTCGGAGAGCCGCGCCGCACCAGCAGCAGCATCTGCACCACCACCAGCAGCAGCAGCACCACCACCACCACCCGAGAGAGAAGCGCACCTGCCCGACGCCGCCCGCCGCGTCAGACGCTCGCGACGCGCGCGTCGAGCCCAGTCGCACAGCCGCGCCGCGCCAGCAGCAGCATCGGCACCAGCAGCAGCAGCACCACTACCACCAACAGCAACAGAGACAGGCAGTGCAGGCGCAGAGGCGCTCGCAGAGCGGCGCTCAGCGCCGCGCACGCCACGCTGCGGACCGTCGGACGAGCGCACCGTACGTCGGCGGCGAGCCGCGTCGCCAGCCGTCTCGCGAGAGAGCGGCGCCGCCGCGTGCGCGCAGCAGCCGCCGCGGCAGAGGCGAGCCGCGGCGACGTCCGCACTAACGGATAACGGCCATTGGGTCTCTCTCTCTCTAGGGATCTCTCTCTCTCTCTCTCTCTCTCTCCTCGAGAACCTCGAGAAAATAGAGACACGGTACGTTTTCTCCACAGGCGAGGCCCGGCCTCGTGTATTTGGGGCACGGACACTCGCCGACCCCTGGCACACAGCAACGGCGGCCAACCACGGGAGTCGCCTCGCGTACCGTCAAGCGTCGTGTTGGAGTTTGGGTGCCACACTCAGGATATATGTGGTCCACCCTTCGAGCCCTCCTCGAGCTCCTGCTCGAGCTCCTCTTTGGCGGCGGCCCGCTCCCGCCGTCTCGACTCACTGTCGTCACAAAGCTGGACAAGCCGCGGCTGGCGGCGGCGCGGGGCGCCTTCGTGGACGGAGCGGTGCTCGCGGACGGCTCGTGCGGCGCCGCCGTCTTCTACTCCGCGGGCCACGAGCTCAACACGCACGGCCGGCTCACCCTTCCCGCCGGAGCACCCGCAGACTCGAACCTCGCCGAGCTTGCGGCTCTCGCCCACTGCCTCCTGCGCCACCCGCGTGGCGAGCCGCTCGCAGTCTTCTCCGACTCGATGCACGCGCTGCGCTGCGCGCAGGCGGCGGCGGAGTCGGGCGGCGGAGGCCGTGGCCGTGGCCGGAGGCGCGTGTCGGATCAGACGCAGGACGGAAGGTGGGGCGGGCTCGTGCTCTTGATCCAGCTGCTGCTGCGGCTGAGGAGAGGCCGGACGGCCTTCTTCAAGGTGCAGGCGCACAAGGGGAACCGGTCGAACGAGATCGCAGACGCGCTCGCCCAGAAGGGGGCCGGCGGCGACGGCTCGCCTCTCCCGCTCCCCGCCTTCAGCGGCGGCAGCCGACGACACAGTGAGGCCGCGTGTGAAGAAGGCGCCGCTCAACGCTTGGCTGTGAACAGGCGGCCCTCCTTCCGCAGTGAGGCGGAGGCTCGCCGCGTGCCGGTGGGCGCTCAGCTACCTGCTCGCGCACCCACCCGAGGAGCAGGCGGCGGCTGCGCGGCACGGGCGCGGCCGCGACGGCAACAGGCGGCACCTCGGCGGCGCCTCAAAGCACCCAGCGCGCCGGGCGGGCTCGCGGCACGACGCCGCGCCTCCGCCGCCGACGCGGCGCGAGGCGGTGGCGGTCGGGAGCGGCGCGGAGGCGGGAGGCGTGCTTGCCGTCGACTGCGAGATGGTGCGCATCAGGCGAGCGCGGGCGGCCCCTCCCCGAGCCTGTACCGCACACCTCGCTGGAACCTCGCTGCAGGTCGGCGTCGGAGCGAGCGGGCTGCCTTCCAAGCTCGCCTCCGTCTGCGTCGTCAACGAGGCGGAGCGGCCCCGGCGCCCGGCCCGACACCTCCCCGCCTCCTCTGCCCGGGAGGCCGTGTGTGGAAGTGTCTCGGAAGTGTCTCGGAAGTGTCTCGGAAGTGAGCGCCCTGCTACCGCCAGGCGGAGGAGGTGGTCTACTTTTCGTACTGCCGGCCGCCTTGCGCTGTGACCGACTACCGAACGCGCTGGTCGGGCGTGACTGCGCCGATGCTCGCCACCGCGCCGCCCTTCGAGGCGGTGTCGAGGGAGGTCTCCGCCTTGCTCAAGGGCAAGGTTGTCGTCGGGCGAACACCTGCAGCGCGCCTCTGCCGGCGGCCGGACATGCGCCCCCGACCCGTCCGCAACATGCCGCCACTAGGCACGATTTGCAGCACGACTTTGCGGCCCTCGGGTTTGGGCACCCGCGCAGGCTGGTGCGCGACACGGCGCGGGGGCTGCCCTCGCTGCTCGGCACCCGGGCCGGCCGGCCGCGCAAGTTGCGCCACCTCGCCGCCGAGTTTCTGCAGTGGCGGATCCAAGAGGGATGCCACTCGCCGGAGGAGGACGCGGCGGCGGCGATGCGCCTCTACCGCCGCTTCCGGCCCCAGTTCGAGCTGGCGGTGGCGCGAGCGGAGGAGAGGCGCGAGGAGGCGCGCCGCAGGCGCGCTGCAGCGGCGGAGGCGGGCGACGACGGCGAGGGCGCCGAGTGGGGGGAGAGCGACCAGGTCGGGCCGGTGGGAGGCGCAGGAGAGGCGAGCGGCGCGGGATCATCCTCTGAACCAGGCGGGTCGAGCACGAGCGAGCACTCTCTGTGTGAAAATCTGTCGTCGGCCGTCGGCCGGCGCGGGCGCGGGGCGGCCCATACGTCGGCGATCGACGGGATCGACATCGATTGAACCGGCTGACTGCGCACAGCACCCATCCTCTGTGTGCTGGCTGAGTCCACGGTCAGGGTGCCGAGCTATTGTGTAAACGCTCCGTAGAGAGCCACCAGCCGGAGAGTGGCTCAGCCGACAGCCCCAGGCCCGGCGGGCCCCAGGTCCCACAACCTCTGAGACCGCCTAAGCACCTAAGCGGCCTAAGCGGGGGGGGCGCTTAGGGTGCTTAGGTGCTTAGGTCGCCCTCGCGAGCGTAGCTACGTGCTGACATTATCATACGAGTGATCCTGAGTACCCACATGATGTGCCTGCCTATCGCTAAGCACGGGATTGCGGCCTCACAACGCTCACGATCCGGTTGAGCCCTCGAATATCACACGCATGCACGTGGGGTGCCGGGACGGCTACATTTCAGCGTCGCACGCATCCGCCAGCGCTGCGAACTCCTTGTCCATCCGATTTTTGTACGTTTGCATCGCTGACTTGACCTCCTCCGCATCTACATGGTCCAGGAGATCGCCATCAAAGACCCAAGCTACAGAGTGGAAGCCGCGGTCGTCGGGACCACTGCCAAACCTGCCAGAGACAAGGTACTCCAAGCGCTCGTCGTCTTCATCGACAGGGTTCCTCAGCGCCACCGCAGTCATCTGGCTCGGGTCACAGTAGCGCATGCCGAGCACCTCTTCAATCTCCAGCAAGGCTGCATCCGTTGACCCGGCAACCTTATCGCTGGCGAGTGGTGGCAGACGGCCGACCGCCCGCATGCACTTGCGTCGATGGCAAGCCTTCTCGGTGTGATCGGAGTTCCAGTTCCACCCGGCAGCACAAGTGGTCTTGCCGCATTTATCGCATCTATCCGCCCGCCGCGGTGCCGGCTTAGAAGGCTGAAGCGAAGCGCGGAACGCCCAAATTTGAGCGTTTCGAGCGGTTGTTCATGGCGCAAGGGGTACGCAAAAAAACTAACTTCTGAGCAGGTTCGAGCGACCGGCCCTCGAAATCCCTGCACATGCACATGCACATGCACATGCACATGCACATGCACATCGGCTCGCCTCGATGGCGGCCGGGCCGGTGTGGGCAGGGTGTCCGTGCTGCGAGAATAAGGTGCTAGGGCTGGGCACAAAATAGGGATAGGCGAAAGTGCCGGTTTGGAATGGGCGATCTCATCTCTAGTCTACAGCGTTCACGATATCAGGGATGTGTATAGTTTTACACACAGGGTGTCTTCCCGTGTGGCGTGTGTTGTGCGAGGGAGAGTCTGTTTGTTTTCTTTCTCGGGTCGGGGGTGGGTGGGGTGGGGGTGACGGCTCTGGGTGAGGGCGACATTCCTCGTTACAATGTTTTTGTTACATGACATTCCTTGTTACATGAATCGTACCAATGTTATGTTTTTTCAAAAAAGTTTCGCGTCTTTCCTGGTGTTTTCGCCTTCGACAGTATTCCGCCGGTTTTGAAGAAATTCGGGTAAAATGCTGCTCTGTGGCATGACGGCCGCCCGCCTGCTGCGCGCGTGCGTTGAGACCCTCGTGGGCTTCGTGCTCTGGCCAGCGATCGGTTTGATTTTGCTTCCATCCACCGTTCTCGTTCACTCGCCATTCATCGCGCTCGGCCTCTGCAGCTCCGACGCTGCTGTCGGCGTGCCTCCCGCCTTCCTCCCCTGGCGTCGCCTCCCATACCTGATTCCGATGATGCTCTTCGTCGACCTGCCGATTGCCGCCTTACTCACAGCGACATCTCTGATCGAGCACATGTTCCTCCGGAATCCCCTCATCCTTGCCGTCTACAACCTCTGCCGAGGCAGCTCACAGCCCCCGAACCGCGTGCCAACGCTCCCCGACACCCCCGACACCGAGTCCGGTCTTCACGCCCACGAGCGGCCGCGCGCAAACACCAATGACGGCGCCCGCTACCGCGAGCACGCCTCCATCTGGGCTGCCCTCGAGGGCGACGGCGACAATGTCCGGCCGGGAGATGTGCGCCTGATCAGTCTGAACTGGCTCATGGCGCTGGCAGAGCGGGGCGGCGTGCTCTCGCGGCGGCAGGACCTGCCAGAGGAGGCCTTCTTAAGCTCTGCTCAGCTGAGGCGGATCGAGCAAGGCGCCAGGCGCGGCTTCGACCTCGCCGGCTTTGAGGAGGCCACCGAGCGCATGACCAAGGAGCCCTCCTTCTCATCCACTCTCGGCTGGCTCGCGAGCTTTTTCGGCCGCAAGCGCAACCCCGACGGGCTGCTCCCGATCATCTCCGTCTCCTACTGCTGGCTCGAGGCGGCGCATCCAGATCGTGAGGGCCGCCAGCTCCAATTGCTCTGCCGCAAGCTGCGGGGCCTCTACGGCGGGCGCGGCCTGCTCGGCGCGTGCCGCAACTACGGCTTCTCGGACGTGGTGAGCTGCCTCCCGCGCCTTGCCCATCGTTACTCCCTTCCTCACCGCCACCCCCTCCCTGGCTCGCGCAGGGCGTGTTTCTTGACTGGAGCTCGGGCTACCAGAAGGACCCGGCGCAGTTTGCCGAGCGGCGCGCGTATGAGGCGAGCCGGTCGGGCGAGCAGAAGGCCGCCTTCGGTCGCATGCTGGAGAACACGATGGTGAGCCCACGCCAGCCACTCCCCCTTCCCCTGACAGCGCCACAACATGCACCGCTCTCACGGCACACGTTGGCTTTACATTCCGCGTTAGGACCTCTGGTACGCGCACGCCTCGGTCACGGTCGTGCTGCTCACGCAGCTGCCGGACGAGCTGCCCGCCGGCTTCGACCGGAGCCGGACCTACGACACTCGCGGCTGGACGACATTCGAGCGGTGCTCCGCAGAGCTGGGCGCAAAGCCCTCTAAGCTGGGTTTTGCCAAGTGGAAGCTCGTCATCGACGTCGCCAGCGGCGACGGCGGCGCTCAGCGGCGGCTCCCCGCGACTCCGGAGCGCATGGCGAAGCTGCTCGCCGCTTGCCGCTTCACCAACGGCGCGGACTCGGCGGCCGTGCTCGCGCTCTACGTAAAGACGGCGAAAGGCGTGCTGGGCACCGTCGAGAAGCTCGACTACCACGGGCTGCCGCTCGTGCGTGGCGACGCGTGGACTAGCCCGGCGCTGCTGGCGGAGGCGCTAAACCATTGCGAGAGCCTCCGGACCCTCAGCTTAGTTGGGACACGCCTCGACGACGAGGGCGTGGCGGAGCTTGCGGCGGGGCTCGAGGACGGCGCGCTCCCGGCGCTTGAGATTCTCCACCTTTGGGCAAACCGCTACGGCGCGCGCGGCGTCGGCGCGCTCTGCGGCGTTTTCCATCGCGGCGTGGCGCCGACGCTGCAGATGCTCGCCGTCGCTCTCACGCCTATTGGCGACGAGGGAGCCGCGGTGCTAGCTACGGCGCTGTCGACAGGCACGCCGTCGCATGGGCTGGCGTTGGGGGGGTGCGACGTGGGCGACAAGGGCGCGATGGCACTCGCAGCTGCCCTCCCGGCCGCGGGTCAGGGGTGTCACCTGTACGCCCCGTTGAATCGGATCGGCCTCGCGGGCCAGGCGGCACTACTAGAGGCGCTCGAGGCGAAGCACGGGCCGCAGCCGGGGCATGCGATGGGGGTGTATCAGGTTAGCTTGTTTCCCTGGTCGTACTCGCTCGTGCGCGCGTTCGGGCGAGGCATGCGCCGTGTGCAAGAGAGCGGCCGACTCACTTTAGTTGTGATAGAAAAGTAATATATCTTTACTTCCAAAAATTTGCTGTGATGGAGAAAAAAATATGCTTCGAACGGGCACGCATACTCTCCCCCCTCCATTCTCTCCCCGTTGGCGCGGGCGCCCCTCACCCCCCACCCCCTAGCCCCAGTATCGCGCACTAGAGTCTATGGCTACCGTAGGCAATGGTTGGGTAGTAGGGCTAGAGGGTCGCTCTACACTTAGCCTCTGCAGCGAGCGAGCGCTCAACTTAGCCCCCGCACGGAGCCGGGCTCGGACTTAGACCCCCATGGTCGGGGGCCATGAACTTAGACGACATAAGGCCAACTCCGGGTAAAACCCGGGTATACCTGAAAAGCTTTCAGGTTTACCCGAAAAATACCTGGACGCGTCCCGACCAACGTTTGCCGCGCACGACGCCATATCGCCTTCTCCCAGGGCCAGTGCGCTACTTGCGGCGCGCAACGCCTGCTCAAGTACGCGCAACGTACCATATGCTGCCGCTATGCGTGCCTTAAGGCGGCTGCGGCGAAGCGGCGGGCGCGGCATGCCGATGGCAGTGCGGACGATGCGGTTGCGATGTGTTCTGCTTCAAGATCGTGGCGGTGCTTGGCATGCACTTCTGCGATCCCAATCAGCTCATCGCAACGAAGCAGCGCAACAAGCTGGCTGCTGTCAACAAGGCCCTATGCTACCTCACGCGCGGATCGTTCAAAGAGGACCAGCATACACAGGCTTCTCTGACATGCGTTTGTTTGAGCTTGAGGCTATTTGTGAGAACTGTTTGGCGAAGAAGTCGCCGAAGATTGCGCTCAAGAAGCAGCGACGAGAATCGGAAGAGGAGGATGCTGCGGCGGCGATTGCTGAGCATGAGAAGGACCGATCGCCCGCCGCAGGCGAAGAAAATTTGGGGGTTGCGCCGTATCGTTTGTACGTTGATCACGGTGGGAGCCTCTTGGCCCCAGGCCGTCCACGGCCGACTTAGCCGATGTAAGGGGCTCCCGCTGATCTTAGACCGCGCAAGCACTCCAGCGTGGCTAGCCACACTTAGACCCGTTAGGCCTCCAGGCTCAGAACTTAGACTACTACCCAACCAGTCCGTAGGCCACACACTTGAGCGTCGCCGCCGGGGGTTCCCTGCCCTGGTGGGAAGCTGGCCGCTTATCCGAAGACACACTGCACCAGGGCTTGCTAAAGGCGCGGGGCGAATGAGCTAATGAGTGATGAAGTTAGTGCCTTGGTGCCCGTCCCCCATGGATGGCTTCCCCTGATCTCTCTCACCGTCTCGAGAGGGTACTCCCATGTACATGGGGCCTCTAATTCGCATCTCTAGTTCGGTTCCCCCTTTCGTCAAAATTGAGGGGCGGCTAAGCGACCGTGGTCAAGGGGGGAGGCTGGCGCTGGCGTCGCGATCAACACTCCCCGGAGCCCCACGAGCCGAGGCGAGAAAGTTCGAATTAAAGAGCGGAGTTTGAACATGGTAACTGGCCGGAGGGACGTCAAGACCGACGGCAAAGCCCATCATCGTCGTCGGCGCAAAGAGCCGCGGCTGTAGCTCCGAGCTCATCGGCGGAACATCCTACCCCCGTGAAAAGAAGGCCGGCATAGTGGGTTCTGTCCCTCTCGAACACCTTGTTGTCTCGGACGGTGGCAAGCAGGTTCGAATAGTAGACTCGGTCTCCCGCGTACACCTTGCCGCTCTTTACTGTGGCCATCAGAGCCGCGTAGTAAGTACGGTCTCGTCGATACACCTTCCACATCCCTTCGCTCACCACGACGGTCGCGAGCAGGCCGGCGTAGTACACCTTGCCCTTCTCGTACACCTTTCGGTCTTGAACGGTGGCGAGCAGACTGGAATAGTAGATCCGGTCTCGTGCGTACACCCTGCAGCCGGACGGCGCCGAAGCGACGACTGCTCCAGGCGAAAGCTGTGGGGGTGCTGCTGGCGATCCAGGTGAAAGCTGTGGGGGTAAAACTGGCGGACTGGAAGGGCCGGCATTGGCGGCGGCAACTGATGCGATGGCCAAGGAGAGTCGAAGCATGAGGTATCCAGGGGTGATAGACCGGTGGCCAGCAGGCAGAACTTCGTCGAATCAAGGGGAATTTCAGGCGGACGCGCTCCACACACGCTGCACGCTCGTCGAGGCAGAGGAAGGAGGAGCGTCCCCCAGCCGGCTAAACCTGTAACAGAGAACAAGAATTCCAACCTCCGGGTGTGAGGTTACCGACTCGCGACTGCACTCCAAGTGCTCGAAGTGCACGAGGCCACTCCCTCGCACAACACTAGGTCCTGACAGGACTGAGAACAAAGAAAGAACTCCGGCTGCCTAATTCTTTCCTTTGAACTAGCTTGTGAGCCAGGAAAAGAAAGAAAGAAAGCAGCGAGAAATTCAAGGGAGGGTCGGGAGAACGGCACGCAAAGAAATAACGGAGAAAATTCTTTTTGCTCAACTTTCCTTCGACTCAGCAGATATCTGCCATCAGGCTCTGCACTCTAACCGCTCGCTGACCGATGCTGGCGACCTTCGTTCTATGCTCCAGTTTTCACATTGGGCCCGTCGCTCGTGCTCCGTCCAGTCGCGTGCCGGCGACCTGCTGGATGAACGCCAAGGGCGAGCCGAACGCCGATAAGCTCGACCCGAAAAACAACCTGGTCGACCCGTCGCTGCGCCCCGAGCTGCCGACCGGCACGGCCTTCGACCCGGCGCAGCCGCTCGGGCTGAGTCCGTTCATGGGCATGCCGCACACCGCTCACAACGAAGAGGCCTTCAAGAAGAAGGCCAGGCCGGGCGAGGGCAAGGGCGCTGTCACGCTCGGAGGCTGGCCGCCCGTGAAGGGCAGCCTCGAGGAGCGGGTGGAGACGGCGCGGTCGGCGCACTCGATGGCGGTGGAGCAGCGCACCGCCGAGATCGTCCAGCCGGACCTCGCTCTCTTTTGCGCCGACGATATTGACGCCGAGGAGCTGACGCGACGCAAGGCGGGTGCGCGCGAGCGGGCGATAGAGGAGGCCGCGACGCTGGGCGCGCTGGACCAGGCCTACACCAAGTACGCGGCGATGGCCAAGGCGCAGCAGGAGGCGGAGGCCGCCGCCGCCGAGGCGGGGGCAGAGCTCGAGGCCATTTTGCTGCGGCTCGAGGAGGAGATGTACAGGTAGGGCGCGTGGGGCGCGGGGCCAGGTCCGGGCCGCCCAGCGGAGGAGACCGTATGCAGGCGGAGCACTGGCGCCTGCAGGGCGCCGCCCCTAGGGCGTACTCAGGGGTCTGAGCGCGAGTGGAGGCAGGACCACGAGACGGGGTGGCATGCGGTGGGGAGGGAGGACACTCGTGTGGGCGTGTTTGCATGAGAGGGGAGATATCAGATATTTTGTAAATTCCATCACTTTTTTTGAGCTAGCCTTGTCGATGTTAGGAAACAAAGCAAGGCGGACATGGCATATCGCTCTCGGGCCCACAGACATCCCGCACACCCGCCGCCCCCACCCGACACCCCGGCCGGGAGACCATAAAGTTAAAGAGGGGAGTGACAGTTTGGGACGGCAACAGTCGAGTACCTCGCAGCTCGCACTCCATGTGCGAGAACGCAGGGTAAATGTAAGCCGGATGGCTCGCAGGCCACCTCTTGCTAGGGTGCCCACAGGACCCAAAAGAAAATAGCTTTCGGCCTCAAAAAGGGACGCACGAGGCAAATCTGATGTTGGCCAGTTCCAATAGGAGCGAGGCCTCTTCCGTTGGGGGACCGAGTGACTAGGAAACGAGGGTTCCCCGGTTTGTCACGCGCGAGCGCGAGCGTGACACTGCACTTGGCGCCGAGCGCCCGCGGCTCAGACCTTGTGCAGGCCACCCCTCGGTGACCACGCCGGTCCGGACCGATGGCGCTCGGTGTGGAGCAAGCAAGACCCCCCCCCCCCCATCGGCGCGCGCTCGCCATTCCAACGGCCGCCAGGAGCACCAAGAGGACTCCTCATGGCTGTGGTCAAGTGGGCTTCGACCGGCCTCGGCTGGGGGGGCGGGTTGTCCCGGCTGCGGACGCCTTCTGCAGCCCCCTGGGCCCGTGACAGCACCCCAAAACTGCCCCTCGGCGGCATACAGCACTGCCAGCCAGCCTCTTCCTCCTCCTCAAGGGCTGTACTATAGGCCATATTGCGCCGCCTCCTACTGGCAGCCGGGCGGGCGCGCGCCGCGGGCGCCTCGGCGCGCGCACGGCTCGCAAAGTTCGAACGAGTACTGCCGCCCGGCCGCCTCAAGGCTGCCGGGCGGCAGTACTCGCCTCGCAAGGCGCGCACCGGCTGATCTGGCTGCTGCGCCGGCGGCCGCTGCGCTGGCCGCTGCTGCGCCGGCTGGCGGGCGGTACGGCCGCCGGCGGCCGCTGCACCCGCGCCTTCCCTCGCGGGCGCCGTCGCGCCGCGCGCGCCCAACTGTGCTGGCACACGGCACGCGTCGTCACACAGCCGCGGAGAATAGGCGGTGCAGCGCGCGAAGCGCGCGCGATCTCGTATTTTTAAGGCTGGATCCGGCCATTCCAAGGGTATACCTTTGAGAATCCCCAGCGTCCCACCCTCCTAGTCACACTCTCAATTTCTCGACTGGCCAACACGAAGTGCTGCGATCGGGGGTCGCCCATTTCTTTTTTCCTTTCTTTTTTTGGGCCCTGAGAGAGAGATTTTTAGCAATACCAAACAACTCTAACACTCACACGTCATTTGGGGCCTGGAGCCCTGTTCACGCGCGCGCGAGACGTGCAGACAGGGTTGCCAGGTGAGAGCGAATGGCGCGGTTCACGCCTCTGTTTTTGTTTTGTTGGGCCCTGTGGGCACCCTACTCTTGCGTCTTGGTCTTGCGCCCCGAGCTGACCCTGAGAGAGAGTTTTTAGAAGCCAACAAGACTTCTCTCCTGATATCCTCTACCGCACTGATCACTTCCGCTCCCTCGCTCCCAACCCATCCACCTCGCCTCGGGCCGCGCCGCGCGATCTCGCCACTTTTTTCTTCTTTCGTTTATCGGAATGGGGGTATCAATAAATAGAGCAGTCATCTCCAGGAGAGATGGGCGACGCACGAACACAGAGGCACAGTGCGCACCCCGCCCCGCTCCCAGGGGCGTGCAGCATGTGCCCACTTTTTTTTTTCACGGAAATGCGGGTCGAGCTGTCATTTGTCTGCCCCGCCGCAGGCGCAGCTTCCGCGGCCCGAGTTGCGGCTCCGGCGCTAGTCCTATCGTCCGATTCCGCCTCGTCGCCGCGGACCGTCAGCCCGGGCTCCTCGCTCGGCCGCCTCAGCCAGCAGTCTGGCGAGATTCGCTGCCCGTTTTGGAGGACCCGCGCCTATGATGCGCTCGAGGCGGCGCTCGCGGTCGCCAACTTTGTCGCGGCGCGCCACAAGAGCATCCTCGACCGGCAGTGGCTTCCCGGCTCCGACGCCTCGCTCTTCGCCCCGCTCGCGCTTCCCGTGCGGCCGATGGGCGAGAAGACGCGTGGGCTGTCGGTGGAGGAGGTGATGGCGGTGGTGCGTGAAGACATCGAGGCGCGCGGGTACTACGTGACGGGGCGGCTGACGCAGGCCGTCTACTCGGACGGCTGCTACTTCGACGCGCCCGACCCGGACATGCCCGTCAAGTCGCTCGGCAGGCGCGGCGCCGCTTGCCGCGCCACACAACGGATGCCCGCCCTCGGCTCTTGCTCTCGGGGCTGTCCTGCTGAGGGCGGTGTGCGTGTGTGTGCGCGGCAGGTACACGGACGCGCTTCGGGGGCTGTTCGACCCGTCCCTCTCGGCGATCGAGCTCATCGAGCTCGAGCGTGTGTGCGACCGCTCCTTTGTTGCCCGGTGGCGCCTCTCTGGCGCGCTCAAGCTGCCATGGTACGGGGCCAGCACGCACCGCGTCGCGGGGGCCCGGGGAGGGGAGGGGAGGCAGAGGAGGTGGGGAGGAGGGGGGGACGTGTGCGTGCGTGCGTGTGCGTGTGTTTGATTGGGCCCCTCTCGCGCATCTTCTCTCGGCCCACGACCCTCCCCTCCCCTCCCCCTCCCTCTCCCTCCCTCTCCCTCCCACCCCCTCCCACCCCCTCCCACCCCCTCTCCCTCCCTCCTCCCAGGCGCCCGCGGATCAAGCCGTACCTCGGCGCGACGCGGTACGAGCTTGCGGAGGATGGGCTCATCGCGGCGCACAGCGAGCAGTGGCGCCTCTCCGCTAACCACCACCTGTTAAGAAGACGGTCTTTACTCGTAGGCGCACAGCGAGGAGTGGTCCCTCTCCGCTCTCGAGGCCTTCGCCTCCACCGCGTGGCCGTCGCTCGGCGCTCCGCCCGCGCCGGAGGCGGGCGTGCTGCAGCGCGACGCCGACTTGTGGCGCAGGCTGCGGCCGGAGCCGCCGCCGCCGCGGCTGACGCGGAGAGCGGTGCCGCTGCAGCGCGGGGCGGCGAGGCTGCGGGGAGGGCTGTTTCCCCCAGAGGGGTGAGTCGCTTCTGAGATCACGCAGACACCTGCTGCTGACTCAATTGCCTCTCGGTCCACGACCCTCTCGGTGCCATCTGTATCCTCGGTCATCTCGGCATCTGGCATTCGCAGAGGGCGGTGCCAACAGATAAATGTATACGAAACGACAGGGAAATCGCAAGCGCGAAACTTTACCCTCAGCCTCGGCTCTCCTGTGATGCCTGCCACCTCGCCAAAGGCCCGCTTAAAGGCGCCACCCTTAGGCAGCGGCAAATCGTCAACTCAGTGTTTTCAGTGTGAGCTCGATGTTACTACACGTGGCGGTTCCCACAAAGTCTCACCTTTGCCGGTGTAACAAACATTCTTTAAGCACGGAGAGTCGCCTTGGACTGTCAGCGAGCCTGACCCAGTACGGGGTGACCGTGAGTTGACCAGGGGTTGTGCGCCGGGTCCTCCTGCTCGGCTCCAGCCGGTAGACAAGTCTTGTCACTAACAGAGTAAAAGGATCTGACCTCGGGGCCGATGTGACCAAGCGCTGGTAGCGTGGTTTTACCTCACACCCATGGTCTCACAGTGTGCCGGCAGTCGCCGAGCAGTGTCGCTCACACAAGCCGCAGCACAAGTGACTGAGGGCCAGTGAGGGCGAGCCCATCGCTGTCACAGCTGTGGTAGCCGCACAGTAGACTGTGTCAACTGTGCAGAGCGTGTGAGCAGCCGAGGAGCTGCTCTCCAGGCTTCTGACGCAAAGAGCTGCATGCCATCGAAGGCGCTGTCGAGGTTCGCCGAGCGCGGCGAAATCGGAGGACACCGTCACCGACGAGCGCGTTGGACTTTTCACTCCGGACAAAGACCGCTGCACAGCGGACGGTACGGGCCGTGCAGCGGTCATAGCGGCGAGGCGCGGGACCGTCTGTGGCGAAGTGGGTCGCGTCCTCCGATTTCCTCAACTCACGGTCCACGCCCTTTTACGCAGTAGCGGGCCCGGTGCAGCGAGGTCTCAAAGCAGCGTACGTGTTCGACTCTTCGACATGGCCAAAAGTGGGGGGCCCGGGGTGCCGTTGAGGCGTTGCTCAGAGACCAGGCCCTCCAATCGTACGCGCGTGTCTTCGTTGAGTATGCCAAAGGGATGGACTCCCACGCAGTGCTGCATTGTCCATTGAAGCCAAACAAACAAAAGGACCGGAAATGGGGCCCACAATTTTCCGGTGTATGTAGCTATTACGAACATACCCGTAGGGTGAACTGCTGACAGGGTTTGCCGATGAGGAGCGATCCGAACGTGGTATTCGGGTGTTTAGATCACTACCGCGTACTGTAGTTCCTCTCTTTATTTGGCAGCGCTTTTATTCTTCTCGAGAGTGCCAGTCCGCACCTGTGTCGAGCCTGTCTCCTGTCTGCTGTGAGAGAGAGTTGATTTTCCTAAATTCTTCTCGAGAGACGAGAGTTTTGCACGGCGATCGATCGAGGATGCTCAGGCGTGCGTATCCGTATGAGAATGAAGCGCCACACACATAACTGAGTGAGAGTGAGTCACCCACTAAGCTAAAAGTACGTGCGAAGGTGGTACGCGAAGATGAGCCAGCAGACCGGCACACTCACTCACGCACGCAGTTGTGGGTGCTTGACCGGGGTATTAATTAGTTGTCGCTCCCCAACCGCCCGCAACCTCTGTCGGCAGTCTTCGTTCGAACCTTCGGGTAAGTTTGTAAGAGCCCCACTGAAGATCGGCCCGCGAGGTGAGGTGCTAGTATGAACCGATCGTCGACAGTCGTAGTGCGCTTGCGTTCGGCGGCTAGTGTTAGAGAGTGGTTGGTGCGCTTACTTACCCGAGAAGAATCGTTCCTTCGGCGTCGCTCCTCATCGCAAACCCTGTGAGCAGTGCACCTTTGTTCGTAAGAGCCACGTACACTGAGAGAGCGTAGGGCCCTTAGAGTGTCGGGGCCTAGATAGATAGAGAACACAAACAACCCCCTCTCTCTCCCTTCTCTCCCAGTAAGCTAAAAGTACATACACTACACTGAGAGAGAGAAACGTACGTACACTGAAATGCTCCACGAAGACGCGGCAACATATCGAGGAGACGCGGCAAATCGATTACGACGCAAATGGTGGGACGCGTCTCAACTAAAATCGGCCGTCCTCCCGTTGGCCTTCAGGCAACTTGCAAGCACAGCCTTTGCGCCCCTGATGGCATGCCTGCCTCTCCTACTCCACGCGCTGGCTCAGCCTAGGGTTCGAATCCCAAGCGCCGGCGTTCAGGTCATCAATGCGAAGACTGGTGGCCAGCTCTCCTGCCTGGTCGAAGGACAAGACGAAGACACCGTGAGGGCAGAGATCACAGATCCGTCTCTGGGCAGGGTACTGCGCCGGATTGTCACACAATGCTGCAAGCCCAACGTAGCCGGAAGTGGCGCTTGCGTGCGCGTTTACAACAGGGGCCGCTCCTGCACATCCGGCAAGCCACCTGCAGAGCCAATCACCAAGCGCACGTACGCTGAGGCGGTCGCCGCTTGTGCAGAGATTGGGAGGAATGAAGAAGGAGTGCCGTTCACTCTCTGCAATCAGACAACCTGTTCGGGCAAAGGCTGCCTGTACGACAGTTATCCGCTCTACTCGTCTCGCCCGTGCCTTGGGCGCACCCCGCCCCTTCCTCCTCCGTCAGCAACCCAAGATTTATACCGCTCTCCGTCACCACCGCCACCGCCGTCACCAGTCATCCGGTCGCCAAGCGACGCTGAGCAGATGTCTGCGTCCGTGCCCTACCCGCCCGCGCGCCCGCCCTATCCGCCCCTCGACTACGTCCAATCGGTGCTGAGGCAATTTTCAGACGAGCTGGAGAGAATCCGCTCGACCATCGCGGGCACGGCCGCAATCGAGATGGAGATTGCGCGGAAGGAACAGGAGGCGGCGGAGGCGCAGGCGCAGGCGGCAGAGGCCAGCGCTGAGGCGGCGGCTCTGAAGACGAGGCTTGCGCTAGAGCTTGGGTCGAGGATGCAGGCCCCTCCGCCTCCTCCGCTGCCGTGCGTCTTCGACGTATGCCCCGGCGAGCTCCATGACCTGATGATGGAGTTCGCATACACCATGTACCGCCGAGACGACAGGGGAGATGTCGCGTCCAGCATGATGCTGTTTCGGGCAGAGGTTGTCCGGAAGCTAAACATCGAGGGGAAGACCTACGACGACATCATTGCCGGCGCGAACGTCACCTTCTCTCCTCGCGCCAGGTACAGCCTGAGCTCAAAGTTGGACGGCGCGTTCGAACAACTCGTCAAACAGCTGTCAATCAGTGCGAGGATGAAGGACACCCTCGTGAACTTTGTGGACGTCAGCACTACAATTGAGTCCGCGAAATTCCTCCAAGGCGCGGGGGCCCTGAAGCAGGCCTGGACAAGAGACGAATTCACGCGCGCCTTTGCCGAGATGATCGTCGACGTTGCGATCAGCTCGCGAGCCTTCTGGTTCAAGCCGGCGGTACGAATCAGCGAGGACGCGAAGTCGGTAATCAAGGCGGATATCAGCGGGGCAGTCATTGGCGGCACCTGGGGCGCCGTCACCGGCTCCTTTGCGGGCGGGATCGGCGCTCTACCAGGCGGGCTGCTTGGAGGGATGATCAGCGCAACGTACGGCTCTGCGGCAGCAGGCCTCTGGTCGCTGTGGTGAAGAGTCGGAGCAAGAAGGAGTCGTTGCGCTCCCGTGCTCGCGATCTGAGCACTGGGGACGCAAGAAGCCAGTCGAAAGGCACGCGTGGCGGATCGAAAAGGGAAGCTGAGTGGACAGCTGGACACAAGCTGCAAACGGGCGGAAGAGCGGTGCAAGGCGCTGTGGGGGCGGAAGCAAAGCAAGAAAGGGTCTGGCTGGGCCCGGACGCAGGAGTGTGCCGGTGCGCGGTGGATGTCAGCGTGAAAGAGTCTCTCTCTCTCTCTCTCGCTCGACTTCTTGCAGGCCTGCCCGAGTGTGTGATGTCGGGGTTGTCGATCTAGCTTGTCGTCACTGTCTGGAATGTAGCGTGCGAAGGTACCTACTGAGGTGATATGTATAAAGGTACGAAGGTGATGAAGGCGATTGGAAAAAGAATAAAAAAGAATGAAGGCTACGCAAAAAAAAGAATAAAACTGGCCGCTCTCTCACCTCGCCCCTGCTCCCCCCCTCTGGACGTGTCATGGACGTGTCATCGACCTGTGCGAACGCCGCGAGAGCGTCTCCCCGCAAGGACCTGCCCCTTTCGACCGCAGGCAACAGCAGCCGCAGCAATGTTCACTGACCTCAAGCTGCCACCGCGGCAGACCAGTGGCGACGACTCGACGGACAACGAGAGCGCATCGCAGGCGCCGACACGCCGTTCCACCGACACTGCCGCCATCGCGGCTGAGCGCTCCAAGAAGGGGTTCGACGCGGTGAGGCTCTCGTCAGCGCTCTCCGAGGCGTCTCAGGGCAGGGAGGGGCGGCGCAGCCTCGCCCTCTCGTGCTCACTGACGACCGCCGAGCGCGCCGACCTGCACACCCTCTTCTCCCTCCTCGCGGCCCGCTGCGGGTGCGCTCTCCTGTTTGCGGGTCCGCCCGCGCTGCCGGCGGACAGCGAGGCCGCGGCGGCGGCGGAGAAGGAGCGGGAGCGTGAGTCGCAGAGCGAGGTGATTATCTCGCGCGCCGAGTTCATCAGCGCCTTTGCGACTCCGCAGAACTCCGCCCTCATCCACCGCATCTATGCGATGCTCGCGGCGGACTCGCGCCGCGCCGGCGAGGAGGAGGGCGAAGGCGGCGTCGGGTTTGAAAGCTTCGCGGCGGGGCTGGCGCCGGTGGTGGCGGCGGACGCGACGCGGCGCGACCGCCTCCGCTTCCTCTTCGACGCGTGCGACCTCGACGGCTCGGCTCACACCGCGCCGGGCGGGCTGACACGTCGCCGACTGTTGACTGTGAGCTCCTGAGACGGGTAGGCTCTGGGCACGTCACGCCGGACGAGCTCCACGTGCTGCTGCACCACGCGTGCGGCGTCCCGGCCGAGTGTGTGGAGGCGGTCGTGGAGGCGACGATCCGCAGGCTCGACGCGGACGGCGAATTCTTCTTTTCTGCTCCGACACCGGGTCGCGGCAACCGCCGGCACTGAGCCGGCCACGGCTCGAGGAGGTAGGCGACGGGCTCATCTGCTGGGGCGAGTTCGAGGAGTACTACGCGAGCCGGCGCCGAAGCCTCGCGCGAGGCGCCCCCGGCCTTGTCGGCTGCTTTGATTGCCCGCCCCGCGTGAGTAGGCCGGACGAGCTCCGACAGCTGACTGCACACCTCGGCCTGTCTGTCAACCGGATCACCGCGAGGCTGGTGATGTCGCTCGACGCCGCGGGCAGCGCGCACTCTCGCCCCCCCGCCCCGCCCGTCAGCAGGCAGTGCCTCAGCCCCTCCCGGCTCGCGCGCAGGCCTAGCGCCTCCTCCCGGCCCGCGCGCACCGGGGGACACGTCTCGCGTGGTGCCCGTCCTGTCGGTGCGAGAGTAGCCGAGATTTAGCCGACGTACGGCCGCGGTGGAGCGAGAAGAGAGGGAGAGGGAGAGGGAGAGGGAGAGGGAGAGAGAGAGGGAGTCGAGGTTAGAGCGTGGCCAGGGTCCTCTCGGTGCGGCCCCCCCGCCCGCCTCCCCTCGCCCCCGCCACTCCCCCCCCCCCTCCCCCCTCCCCCCCTCTCCCGCCGCCGCATCAGGCGAGCGTACGCGTAGACCCTCTCGCAGACTACTCGCTCCGCCGCTCCGCCGCCGAGCTGCGCGAGGGCTCCGACCCGATCGCCATGCGTGCAGACCAGCCCCCGCCGTTCCACGCACGGGACACTGACTTCTTCGGCGGTGCGACCGCCTCAGAGACCGCCTCAAGACCGCCTCAGAGACCGGTGCGTGCGGGTAGGCGTGCTCGTCAAGTCGTCGCGCCAGCTCGAGCTGCTCGCCGCCGTCCGCACCGGTGGAGTGGAGCGAGGCGGTGTGGCGCGAGGACAAGCTGCCGACGGCGTCTCTTCACGGCTGCATGTCTGTGGACAGGTGGTCGGCGAGGTGGCCGGCTCGACGGAGCGGGTGGTGAAGCTTGCAGCTTCGGTGGAGAGCCTCTCGTCGCACCCGGTCAGATGCGCCGGGGCCGAGAGTGGCCGAGAGTGGCCAAGAGTGGCCGAGATTGGCCGAGATTGGCCGAGATGCAGCAGCGTCGGCGGAGAGGTGGGACGCTCGTGCATCCTCCCCTCCCCTCTCCTCCCCTCCCCCTTCCTCCTCTCCTCTCCTCTCCCCTCCCCTCCTCTCCTCCTGGCACCTCCCCTCCTCCCCCCCCCCTCCCCCCCCCCCCCCCTTCTCCTCTCTCACCTCCCCCCCCCTCCCCTCTCCCCTCCCCTCTCCTCCCCTCTCCTCCCCTCCCCTCTCCGTCTCCCCTCCTCTCCTCCCCTCGCTCCCGAGATATGGGCGAGATGTGGGCGAGATATGGATTCATCAATACATCGTCAATTGATTGGGGTAGCCCCTCTAATTAGTTAACCAATGAATAGGCGCCTCGTCCGTGGAGCGAGATTAGCCGAGGTCCGCCGAGGCGAGGCGAGGCAAGCCTGCAATCCGTCGATAGAGAACACGTCGGAAGGTGGGACGGGGGGAAGCCGAGGCTCGTCTAGGGGTCGGTTGACAGAGACAGTTTGGAAGGTCGGCCGAGCTCGGTGAGGCCGAGATTGCGTGAGATCACAGGGGCACGAGTGTGAGTGCCGGCCGGGTCAGCCGAGATGAGCGAGATGCCGAGATTAAGTCCGAGATACGCGGTGAGATTCGGCAAGGCTAGGCGAGAAGTAGGTCAGCCGAGGTCAGGCCAAGATCAGACCTCCGCCCAGATCCGCCCAGATCCGCCCAGATCCGCCCAGATCCGCCGAGATTGTCCGAGATTGTCCGAGATTTGTCCGAGATCGACCGAGATCGACCGAAGTCGAGATAAAATGATGTAACTTTGGTTTTTTCTCGCAGGTGCCGCCTCCTGCCCTCTGCCCGTCGCTCGTCGAGGCTGCTGCGGCGGCGACGCGCGCAGTGAGCGAGATTTGGCCGAGAGTGGCCGAGATTACAGAGCCTGCGGCGCCGGTTCGTGCACATTCGAAGCCGTCGGCGTCTGGCCCGCGCGCACGAGTCTGCACTCCTGCGTGCCGCGCGTCGCCACCGCCCACTCCACCGACCCGCGCGCTGGGCAGCACAGCGGCGGCCGTGTGCCCCTCCATGCGGGGCGACCGCCGCTGTGCTGCTACCTGGTCCGTGCTCTCTGTAGCGGCGTATATACTGAACGTAGTGGTCCGTCCCCCGGCCCGTCCAATTCGGCGACACAGAGATCAGAGTCGGGCTCGTGATTGTTCTAGCTTAGACCAATCTCTCTCTCTCTCTCTCTCGTCTCGACTCTCGTCGCGCGGTTTCGTAACACCGGGTCGTTGCGGCCCGGGGTAAAAAGAAAAACATGTCGCAAAAAGGGAATGCAGTGGGGGGGGGGGGGGCAAGCGGCAAGGCGCAAGCAGTGAGGTGTTGGCATGACCGCGAGGCGCTGCTTGTGGGCGCGCGTGCCGCGGTAAATAAACAAATAAACCCCCGGCCTTTCAGGTTTCTCCAGTTTGGGGGATGAGCAAGTCGCTTAGGGACACTGTCGCTTCGCCCACACGTCGCGGATGGAAGGACGGTCGACGCAGAGGAGGGCGGGGCCTATCCCTGATGCGTACGCGGTGACAATGTCCCAAGCGGTCCTAGGGCGGCGAAAGTCCGACCTTACCTCCCACACGGCACGAATCCATCTCGCGACTCCCGGAGCGTTGCGGTTTGCGGCCCCGTTTCGCCGCGTGCGTCGGCGAAGGGCGTCCCGTGTGCTGGACGTTGTTGACGAAGGCACCACCTTCACGCTGGCATTCAATTGCGGCTAACGTGTGCCAAAAAGGGAAGCAGCCAGAGCCTGCGCGCAGATCCGTTCGAGGCAGCAGCACAAGCTCGTCTCTGTCCTAAAGACATACGGTAAGAGCAGGTGCCTAGAGCGAGAGGAGCTGCTCCCGCTCGCTTGCTCGGCCAACCGTCATCTCCGCTCGGTCTTGAAGTCCAGTAGTGGCCACCGGCCGGAGCCTACCACCTCATTGCCGTTCGGCAAGATAAGACGCAACATGCGCCAACATAGCTAAATTAACACATCAATCAATAGCCCGTCGGTCCAGAGCAATGCTGCTGTCGCCCGCCGCATCGATCCGGCTCGCAACCACTCTGGCGGCTGGATCGACTCCATCATTGACCGAATTGCCTCGCGCTCATCAAGGTGACAAGCTCCCATCGACGACAAGCGCGTAATGTAATATCACATTCTTGTTGTCCGCTGCCGCTCCCCGTCCCAAGTGTCAAGAGCTAGAATTTTTAAAGGAGAGCTCGGTCTCAAAGGAGCTCTCGAGCGAGGCCCGACGCAGGCGCGGACTGTGGCACGTGCTGGGGCACACTAACATGAGCTGGAAACACACAGCGACCCCACAGACTCCCCGACCTTCGTCGCAAAAGCCGGTGGGTAAGTATTCTTGGCTGGTGGCGGCTCTTACCCAGGCAGGTAGGTAGAAAGGTGAAGAACTCCAGAGGAGGGATGGGAGGACGGCACGCCGCCACACACAGGGGTTTAAAGGCTGCCCCGACGTGAGTCGCAAAAGCCGGCGCAAGAGCCCGCGCAAATTCGGCCAGCGAAAATTCTTTTCCTTGTGGCGGCTCTTAGCGGTGGAGTCGCAGGACCTGGATCCTCCGTCAAAAATGGCAAGAGTCTTCACGCAGGCGGCCTCCCCGCTCAAGCTCAACCTCCACGCACCCAAACCCGCGTCGCGCTTCGACGACCTCTCCTTCGACCCGATGGACGCCTCGCCGCTGCCGGCGCGCGGCCTCGCCGCTGCCGGGTGCGTACAAGCCATGCCCCCCAGACGCTCCACTTCCTCCGCCCGCGCTCCTCTCGTCTGCGCCTCTCACCGCCGAAGCCACACTTCACCGCCGCGGCCGCGCTCCGCCCAGGCGCGGCACGAAAGTGATCCTCACCGACCTCCGAAAGCACGACGACCTCAACGGAGAGGTCGGCTTCATCGTCTTCAAGCCAGACGACCGCTTCGACGGCGAGCTCCGGTACCGCGTCCTCCTGCGCGACCACCCGGACATCGTCTTCGCCAAGGGCTCAAACCTGCTCGTCGACACGTGCGCACCACTTGCGCCGCGCGCCGCTTCACCCGCGCGCCCGCCGGTCCGTATCTCCAACTCTTCGCTCCGCGCCCCTCGCCGCCCGCGCAGGACCGTCGACGACCACCCGATCCAGTCGCTCCTCGACTGCTTCAAGCAGAAGCTCGGACTGACCGCCTCGATGTGCCACTCCGTGCTCGCGCAAGCCCTGTCCGAGTCGATGATCCAGCCGGCGCGCCGCGCACTCGCCACAGGCCCGCACTCGCCCGCGCGCCCCGCCCCTGACGGCCTGCCCGTCGGCGCAGGTGAACCCCCCCGCCGGAAGCGACGGGGACATCACCTTCCGCCTCTCGCTCCTCGCAAGCCTGTCCCCGGTCTGCCTGGAGGACCCGCGCGGCCAGCTCGTGGCGCGCCTCGCCCGCGCCTCCCACAGCCGCGCACGCCCCCCGCTCTCAGAGCGCCCCATCGCGAACCGTGTCTGCGCAGATCTGGGACGCCGCCTCCTTCGACCACGAGTCCGACAGCGCAGTGGTCGAACTTGCAAAGATTCCCGATGAGCAAGCGCTGGTGCGTCCAAATTCGAACGCAGACCAGTTGGAAGCATCGCCGCTCAGCTTCAAAAACACCGTTCCCGACTGCCGCACCGCCCCAGGAGAACCGCTGCCTTTGGAAGAACATCCTTCCGGTCAAGATCAAGCGGAAGGTCAGCCTTCTGCTGGACGAGGGCCTTCTCTCGTGGCAGGATGTCCTCGAGGTTCGGCAGGGCGACGCAACTCCCGGCCCGCGCCGTGCGCGCTCCTCACCAGCTCGTGGCGATGTGACGCGCTCAGGACGGCAACGTCTTCTGGGAGATTGCGTACACCGACACCCCCGACTGGCCGGAGCCGGAGCGGTGGTACCAGGCATCCCGACCCCCGCCATCGCCCGTTCGTGGGGCCCTCGCCGTCCCCACGCAAACTTCGACTCTCGCCCGCGCTACCCCACCTCCCGCCTCGAGCTCTCTCTCTCCGCTGCGCCCTCACGCTACACCCTCACGCTCACTCCGCCACGCCGCAGACCGTCTGCAACTTCTTCCAGCTCCTCGCGGCGCGCGCGCCTTCCCTCGCTCGCGCGCCGCACCGCATCGCTCCTCGCCGCACCGCTCCTCGCCGGGACACCCTCGCGCGCCACACGCTGCCCAGCCGCATCGCCCGCACCGCCCTCGTCCACACCCCGCCCCCTCCCGCTTACGCGTGCCGCAACCCCGTGCCTCTCGCCGCGACAGTGGGAGCGGCTCATGCTGAACCCCGCCAGGCTGTACCCGACGGCGCGCCTCCAGATCGTCCGCGACCTCTTCTTTCGCGAGTGGCAGGCTCGAGCACACCGCCCAAACCCCCGCCCCACCGGAGCCGCACCGCCCAAGCCCCCGCCCCACCGGAGCCGCAGCCGCAGCCTCGGCCGCTGACGTGAAGAGCACGTCGGGGATGCGTCGCACACCGCGCCCCCCTCCCCGAACGCAGTGCGTCCCGCCATATCAACGCGTCACCACTCGCGCCCCCGCCGCAGAGCCGCTCGCGCCGCCTCGGCCGCGAGCTGTACCCGCTGTACTTCCCCGACGAGCCGGAGGAGGCGCGCGCGGCGATGGCCGTCCGGGCGAAGACGCTCTCCGACTACGAGGAGGAGCGCAATCGGCAGGCACGCGTCTCGAGAGTAGCCTCCCCCCCAACTTCGCCTCACCACGCTGCGGCGGTACCGTCGCCATCGTGACCCAGGCCACACACCACCCCCACATGCCTCGCAGCCCCGCCCGTCGGCACTCGGCCACCGCCGCCATCCCAGCCGGCTTAGCCACGACTCGCGCCTCCGCCTCCGCCGCCCCCGCGCACTCCCACGATGCCGTCACGGCCACATCCCCCACCATCCCCCCTCAGCTGCAGCCTCACGCTCGCCCCAGAGAGGCAGCCACAGCACACCTCCACCGCCCCACACACCGCCGCCGCCCGCCTCGAGCCGCCGCCGACCCTCCGCAGCCCCGCCACGCCCACCCCCTGCGCCGCCTCCCCGACCCCAGCAGTACGCCTCCCGACCCACGCACCCACCGACGCGAGACGTCGACCTTCCCAGCGACCAGACCCCGCTTCGCTTCATGCGATTGTGCAGATCCTCCCACCCCCCAACACGCCTTCGGCCACAGCCACAGACCACGCTGCCGCCGCCTCCGCCGCCACCACCGACACGGACGGCCGCCCCCGCCCCCTCCTCCGCCCTCGTCGCCACCCCACCAACTAGCCTCCCCGCCACCCTCGCCTCACCACGCTGCAACGGCGCTGTCGCCATCGTGACCGAGGCCGCACACCACCCGCACATGCCTCGCAGCCCCGCCCGTCGGCACTCGGCCACCGCCGCCACCCCGGCCGGCCCGGTCACCACCCGCGCCTCCGCCTCCGCCGCCCTCGCGCACTCCCACGATGCCGGCCACATCCCCCACCATCCCCTCTCGGCTGCAGCCTCACGCTCGCCCCAGAGAGCCACCCACACCACACCTCCGCCGCCACACACACCTCCGCCGCCCGACGCGAGGCGCCGCCAGCCCTCCGCAGCCTCGCCACGCCCACCCCCCGGCGCCGCCTCCCCGACCCCAGCAATATGCCTCCCGACCCACGCACCCACCAAGGCGAGACGTCGACCTTCGCAGCGACCAGACTCCGCTTCGCTTCACGCCCCCCCCCCCTCGGCACAGGTGATCGAGAACCAGCAGATGCTCGTCAAGCTCGGCATCACGACGCTCGTGCAGGCCACCCGTCCACCCTCTCTCTCCTCCCCTCCCACTCGCAACACCCACCCACTTCTCGCCACCCGACTCGCTCGCACCCCGCCACCCTCTCTCGCCTCTGCCCGCCTCGCACAGTCACTCGCCTCCGGCCGCCTCTCGCTCTCCTACCGCCACATCACGCTCTCACTAGCCCTCCCCGCCGCTCTGCCAGGACATCCGCAACGAGCGCGGCGAGGCCGAGAAGAAGGCCAACGAGCGCCGCGAGCAGCCCTCGACCAGCTCGGCGCCGACTCGCGCCTCGGCGCGCCAGGCGTCGGCAGACTACAACCAGCCCAACTACCTTGTGCGCCGCCGCCCCCACCCAGAGCCGCGCGACGCACCGCCCGCCCTCACCCGGCCGCCCTCCGCGCCCTGGACGCGCCCCCCGCCCGCCCCTCGTCTCCTCTGCCACCGCGCCTCCCCCTCCAACGCCTCCGCCTCCGTGACACGTTCGCGTCGCCGCCGCCACGCCTCCCGAGCCCACCACCCCCATCGCCGCCGCCGCCGTCGCCACCGCCGCCGCCGCCGCCATCCCTGCCGGCCCGGTCACCAGCCGCGCCTCCGCCTCCGCCGCCCTCGCGCACTCCCACCGTCACGGCCACATCCCCCACCGACCCCTCTCGGCTGCGGCCTCACGCTCGCCCCAGA
>NW_005201183.1:319427-336158 GCF_000372725.1 Emiliania huxleyi CCMP1516 | reverse complement strand
GCCTCTGACTGACGCGCTGCTCTTCCCCCCCCCTCCCCCTCTGCGCAGCCGCCGGCGATGCTTGGCGAGGACGGCGAGGAGGTGGAGGAGGACGAGGACGAGGACGAGGAGGGGAGCGTGGCAGAAGTCTCCGACGGGAGCGAAAGCGACGGCGACGGCTCCGACTTTGACGTTGAGACGCTGGGAGCGCCGCGGGTGCGCCGCGGCTAGAGGGGAGAAGGGGCGGGGGGGGTGGGGGGGACGGGCAGGCCTTGACGGTCAGGGAGCCCGCGCGCGTCGCTCTCGTGGCGCGCACCAACTGCCCCTTCCCCCTGTCGCGCAGGCGCCCGCCAAGCCCTCCCGCAAGGCGAAGGCGGCCAAGAAGGCGCCGACCGGCGGCAAGGCCAAGGTGCCCTGCGCGCCCCCCGCACCACACACTCGCCGGCGGAGGCGGGTTGGCGCGGGGGTTGCTCTCGCGACGGCTGCCTGTGACTCGCCCGGCGATGCTCCGCGCCGCTTCCCCGTCTCACCCGCCCCCTCGTGCGTCGACCGCCGCGCGTTCCGCTCCACCACGTCCGCAGGCGGGCGGCGAGCGCAAGAAGAAGCGGGTCTCGACCCGCGGCGCCTCTGCGAGCATCACCCCCGGCGGCCGCGGCTTCGTGTGCATCAACCCCGACTGCGACGAGGCGAGTCTTGCCCTCCGCCCTCTGGCCTCCTCCCCCCCTCTCCACCCTAACCCACGCCTCCGCCCTCGCCGCCGCCAACCCTCACTCCGCTGCACCCCCTCGCCGCCTCCTCACCCCGCCGCCTCTGCGCGCGCCCCTCTCCCTCCCCACCACCGCCCCCCTCCCTCCCCGCCTTCAGTTCCGTGACACGGCGGAGGGGATCTTCGAGCACATCGAGCGCGCCCACCCCGGGCTCGAGCCGCGCCGCGAGGTCCGCAACGGCAACGAGGCGAGATGCCGCGCGTAGTAGAGTAGCCGCCGCCCTCACTCGCCGTCTCTGCGCAGAGGGCCCCGCCCCGCCCCGCCCCGCACGCCGCGGAGAGCACCGAGCCTCGTGCCGGTCGCCTCGTCTCCAGCGCAGGCCCACACGCCCCTCTCGCCGCCTGGCTGCAGGTAAAGTGCCTCTTTGACGGCTGCGCGAAGCCGTGGGTGAAGTGCCAGCTCCGCAACTCCGGCAGCATCAACCTCCACCACGTGCGGGCGCACGAGGCGCTCCACACCATCGGCGACCCGCCGCGCAAGGGCTTCGTTTGCCCAAGCTGCGACTCCCTGCACGACACGGCCGACGCGGCGTGGGCGTGCGCGGCGACGCACGGCGTCGAGCACGACAACAAGCGCTGCCTGTGGGATGGCTGCGGCGAGACCTTCCGCGTGCCGGCGGCCTACAAGGCGCACGAGCCCAAGCACACGGGCATCTGGCCCTACCACTGCCCGACCTGCGGCGCGGGGCAGAAGACAAAGATAGAGGCGGAGCGCCACTGCGTCATCGGGTCCGCCTGCGTCTGCGGCTGGGTATCGTACGCCGACCGCGGCAAGAGTGCGCTGCTCGCCCCTCCCCCCTCCCCCACTCTGTCTCGCAAACCACGCTCGCCACCCACCCACCGCTCTCACGCCCCTCACCCTTGCTCGCTCACAGTCAACAACGAGAAGGAGCTCGCCACGCACCTCAAGCGCTGCCGGGCGGAGGGCGGGCTCGCGACCAAGGACACCCTGGCCGTCGGCCAGGTCAAGCGCCGCAAGCTCAACGAGGCGGAGTGAGCGCGCCAACGTCTCTGGCCGGCGAGGCGTGTGGCGGCGGCGGGCGGGCGGCGTGGCTGCGGCGTGGCCGCGCGACGGAGTGAGCGGAGGTGTGTGGCGGCTCGGCGGGGGCGGCGGCGCGAGCTGCCTCGAACGCTCGGCCGCGGCGGCGGCGCATCTCGAGGCGCGGCTGCTGCGTCGAGGCGAGAGAGAGTCGAGAGAGAGAGCAGACCAGAGCGAGCCCTTGCGCTTGGCGAGGGGCGGGGGAGCGGCGAGAACCTGAGGCCTTCGATGGCTGTGTGTACGACTCGCCGCCCGCGCCTCCGAACCACGTCTGCGGGAGGGGAGTGGGGCGGGGCTGGGGACGTGCGATCCGAGGCCTCGGCGCACTTGTGTTGTGCTCCTCCTCGCTGCGCACAGGGTGTGAAGCAGACTGTTGAGCCGGTGGTGTGCTTGTGTGCTGCAGAGTGTCGGGCCTTTGGCCGTGTCCTTTGTACGATATTACTCCTATGGTGGGGTTGGGTCGCTTCTAGTACTGCGCTGAAATAGAGTCGACTGGGCGCTTTTTTACGTGACTACGCAGCGAGGCCGATGCACGGCCCGTCCACACACCGGCCACGCACACATCCGCCACAGACGCACACACGCCGCACGGCGACAGACCCACACGCTATGCACGGGTCGCCTCTCTGCCGGTGTGTCGCCCGCCACGACCGCTTCCACACGACCGGCCACCTACCACCCCACCCGCCAGCAGCCGCTCTCCGCATCTCACAGCCTCTCGCGCCCACTGCCGGCCGGCAGACTCGACCTCGCCCACGAGGACGGTCGTTCCCGCCTCGTGGGCCCGGATCTGCTCGAGCTCGAGCGCCCGGCCGGAAGAAGGACGCGTCTAGCCCGCCCGCGAGGGCCGAACTGACGAGTACGCGGAGCTGCGGCGGCTCTCAATGTGTGGCGCAGCCTCTGGTGGCAGCTCGCGAGCCTGGCTGAGGGCGGCGGCGTAAAGGTACGTCCGTCATGAGCTGTCGCCGCCCGCAGCGGGCCGCATGTCGCCCCTACCGATCTCGAAGCTCGCCGCCGCCCGGCAGCGGCGTGCTTCTCACGGCGACACTCCGGCCGACAACGACAGCACCAACCGGCTCTGGGCTCCGCGAGCGGCTCGTCACCCTGCAGGTTGGTGCGGCGTCGGCAAGGCAGCCGCGTCGGTGCAAAGGCGGCGTCGCCACCGCGGCGTGATCGGATCGGAGGTGGCAACGCGCTGCTGGCCTCGGCGCCAGCCTTGTTGGGCTGCGGTGGCTGCCTTCGCACCTGGGATTGCGACGAGAGCATTCACGTTGCGCTGGCGTGGCTGCGAGCGCAGCACGCGCGATGTGCTTTGCTCATCGCTCGCCCATGGACGTGACACCGGCGCGCCTCCGTGGCAGCAACGCAGGCGCGAAGCGAGTCACGAATGACAGCGCGATTGAGCAGGCAATCGTTTTGCGGCTTCGGCACGATGTGGCTGGGCGGTGCCATGGCACGCCCAGCGAAGACAGCTAGCATTCGCCGCGACCGTAAGAGGCTTGCGACTCTCGGTGCGGCGTGTGCATCGCGTCGAGAATTGCGGAGCTGTTGTTGTTCGGGTGTGGGTAGCGTCGCGGTGTTGTTGCTTGGGCGTGGGTAGCGTCGTGAGAGGCGCAGGCTGCGCCTCTCGAGGTCTCTCGGAGCAGAGCCCCGGCGAGACCAAGAGCACCAAGACCAGCCAAGACCTCCTTTTTTTGCTGCAAAAAGAAGCGGACGCGGCTAAAAAAGAAATGCGTGGGTGAATAAGCCCGTGCAGGTCAGCCTGTGGACAACTCTCCATGTCTCCATCCCTCCCCAACCAACCCCATCTGGATCAACGAACGAGATATACTTACTCACCGTAGGGCCGACCGGGCGGTGTCGACGGCGGCGGCGACGGCCGCGGCGGCGGGCGCCGGCAGGTGAAAGGTAGTTGGCGCACGTGAGCTTGGCATCCTCAGCCCGCGGCTACTTGCGGCAGCCCACACAGCAGTTTTATAGAGAAGTGGTTGGTGCGCTTACTTACCCGAGAAGAATCGTTCCTTCGGCGTCGCTCCTCATCGCAAACCCTGTGAGCAGTGCACCTTTGTTCGTAAGAGCCACGTACACTGAGAGAGCGTAGGGCCCTTAGAGTGTCGGGGCCTAGATAGATAGAGAACACAAACAACCCCCTCTCTCTCCCTTCTCTCCCAGTAAGCTAAAAGTACATACACTACACTGAGAGAGAGAAACGTACGTACACTGAAATGCTCCACGAAGACGCGGCAACATATCGAGGAGACGCGGCAAATCGATTACGACGCAAATGGTGGGACGCGTCTCAACTAAAATCGGCCGTCCTCCCGTTGGCCTTCAGGCAACTTGCAAGCACAGCCTTTGCGCCCCTGATGGCATGCCTGCCTCTCCTACTCCACGCGCTGGCTCAGCCTAGGGTTCGAATCCCAAGCGCCGGCGTTCAGGTCATCAATGCGAAGACTGGTGGCCAGCTCTCCTGCCTGGTCGAAGGACAAGACGAAGACACCGTGAGGGCAGAGATCACAGATCCGTCTCTGGGCAGGGTACTGCGCCGGATTGTCACACAATGCTGCAAGCCCAACGTAGCCGGAAGTGGCGCTTGCGTGCGCGTTTACAACAGGGGCCGCTCCTGCACATCCGGCAAGCCACCTGCAGAGCCAATCACCAAGCGCACGTACGCTGAGGCGGTCGCCGCTTGTGCAGAGATTGGGAGGAATGAAGAAGGAGTGCCGTTCACTCTCTGCAATCAGACAACCTGTTCGGGCAAAGGCTGCCTGTACGACAGTTATCCGCTCTACTCGTCTCGCCCGTGCCTTGGGCGCACCCCGCCCCTTCCTCCTCCGTCAGCAACCCAAGATTTATACCGCTCTCCGTCACCACCGCCACCGCCGTCACCAGTCATCCGGTCGCCAAGCGACGCTGAGCAGATGTCTGCGTCCGTGCCCTACCCGCCCGCGCGCCCGCCCTATCCGCCCCTCGACTACGTCCAATCGGTGCTGAGGCAATTTTCAGACGAGCTGGAGAGAATCCGCTCGACCATCGCGGGCACGGCCGCAATCGAGATGGAGATTGCGCGGAAGGAACAGGAGGCGGCGGAGGCGCAGGCGCAGGCGGCAGAGGCCAGCGCTGAGGCGGCGGCTCTGAAGACGAGGCTTGCGCTAGAGCTTGGGTCGAGGATGCAGGCCCCTCCGCCTCCTCCGCTGCCGTGCGTCTTCGACGTATGCCCCGGCGAGCTCCATGACCTGATGATGGAGTTCGCATACACCATGTACCGCCGAGACGACAGGGGAGATGTCGCGTCCAGCATGATGCTGTTTCGGGCAGAGGTTGTCCGGAAGCTAAACATCGAGGGGAAGACCTACGACGACATCATTGCCGGCGCGAACGTCACCTTCTCTCCTCGCGCCAGGTACAGCCTGAGCTCAAAGTTGGACGGCGCGTTCGAACAACTCGTCAAACAGCTGTCAATCAGTGCGAGGATGAAGGACACCCTCGTGAACTTTGTGGACGTCAGCACTACAATTGAGTCCGCGAAATTCCTCCAAGGCGCGGGGGCCCTGAAGCAGGCCTGGACAAGAGACGAATTCACGCGCGCCTTTGCCGAGATGATCGTCGACGTTGCGATCAGCTCGCGAGCCTTCTGGTTCAAGCCGGCGGTACGAATCAGCGAGGACGCGAAGTCGGTAATCAAGGCGGATATCAGCGGGGCAGTCATTGGCGGCACCTGGGGCGCCGTCACCGGCTCCTTTGCGGGCGGGATCGGCGCTCTACCAGGCGGGCTGCTTGGAGGGATGATCAGCGCAACGTACGGCTCTGCGGCAGCAGGCCTCTGGTCGCTGTGGTGAAGAGTCGGAGCAAGAAGGAGTCGTTGCGCTCCCGTGCTCGCGATCTGAGCACTGGGGACGCAAGAAGCCAGTCGAAAGGCATGCGTGGCGGATCGAAAAGGGAAGCTGAGTGGACAGCTGGACACAAGCTGCAAACGGGCGGAAGAGCGGTGCAAGGCGCTGTGGGGGCGGAAGCAAAGCAAGAAAGGGTCTGGCTGGGCCCGGACGCAGGAGTGTGCCGGTGCGCGGTGGATGTCAGCGTGAAAGAGTCTCTCTCTCTCTCTCTCTCGCTCGACTTCTTGCAGGCCTGCCCGAGTGTGTGATGTCGGGGTTGTCGATCTAGCTTGTCGTCACTGTCTGGAATGTAGCGTGCGAAGGTACCTACTGAGGTGATATGTATAAAGGTACGAAGGTGATGAAGGCGATTGGAAAAAGAATAAAAAAGAATGAAGGCTACCCTAAAAAAAGAATAAAACGGCCCGCGCTCTCACCTCGCCCCTGCTCCCCCCCTGGCATCCACCGCAAGGAAGCAGCAGCCGCAGCAATGTTCACTGACCTCAAGCTGCCACCGCGGCAGACCAGTGGCGACGACTCGACGGACAACGAGAGCGCATCGCAGGCGCCGACACGCCGTTCCACCGACACTGCCGCCATCGCGGCTGAGCGCTCCAAGAAGGGGTTCGACGCGGTGAGGCTCTCGTCAGCGCTCTCCGAGGCGTCTCAGGGCAGGGAGGGGCGGCGCAGCCTCGCCCTCTCGTGCTCACTGACGACCGCCGAGCGCGCCGACCTGCACACCCTCTTCTCCCTCCTCGCGGCCCGCTGCGGGTGCGCTCTCCTGTTTGCGGGTCCGCCCGCGCTGCCGGCGGACAGCGAGGCCGCGGCGGCGGCGGAGAAGGAGCGGGAGCGTGAGTCGCAGAGCGAGGTGATTATCTCGCGCGCCGAGTTCATCAGCGCCTTTGCGACTCCGCAGAACTCCGCCCTCATCCACCGCATCTATGCGATGCTCGCGGCGGACTCGCGCCGCGCCGGCGAGGAGGAGGGCGAAGGCGGCGTCGGGTTTGAAAGCTTCGCGGCGGGGCTGGCGCCGGTGGTGGCGGCGGACGCGACGCGGCGCGACCGCCTCCGCTTCCTCTTCGACGCGTGCGACCTCGACGGCTCGGCTCACACCGCGCCGGGCGGGCTGACACCTCGCCGGCGTTGACGGTGAGCTCCTGAGACGGGTAGGCTCTGGGCACGTCACGCCGGACGAGCTCCACGTGCTGCTGCACCACGCGTGCGGCGTCCCGGCCGAGTGTGTGGAGGCGGTCGTGGAGGCGACGATCCGCAGGCTCGACGCGGACGGCGAATTCTTTTTTTCTGCTCCGACACCGGGTCGCGGCAACCGCCGGCACTGAGCCGGCCACGGCTCGAGGTGGTAGGCGACGGGCTCATCTGCTGGGGCGAGTTCGAGGAGTACTACGCGAGCCGGCGCCGAAGCCTCGCGCGAGGCGCCCTCGGCCTTGTCGGCTGCTTTGATTGCCCGCCCCGCGTGAGTAGGCCGGACGAGCTGCGCCAGCTGACTGCACACCTCGGCCTGTCTGTCAACCGGATCACCGCGAGGCTGGTGATGTCGCTCGACGCCGCGGGCAGCGCGCACGCTCGCCCCCCCGCCCCGCCCGTCAGCAGGCAGTGCCTCAGCCCCTCCCGGCTCGCGCGCAGGCCTAGCGCCTCCTCCCGGCCCGCGCGCACCGGGGGACACGTCTCGCGTGGTGCCCGTCCTGTCGGTGCGAGAGTAGCCGAGATTTAGCCGACGTACGGCCGCGGTGGAGTGAGAAGAGAGGGAGAGGGAGAGGGAGAGGGAGAGGGAGAGAGAGAGAGAGTCGAGGTTAAAGCGTGGCCAGGGTCCTTTCGGTGCCCCCCCCCCGCCCGCCTCCCCTTGCCCCCGCCATTCCCCCCCCCCCCCCCCCCTCCCCTCCCCCCCTCCCCCGCCGCCGCATCAGGCGAGCGTACGCGTAGACCCTCTCGCAGACTACTCGCTCCGCCGCTCCGCCGCCGAGCTGCGCGAGGGCTCCGACCCGATCGCCATGCGTGCGGACCAGCCCCCGCCGTTCCACGCACGGGACACTGACTTCTTCGGCGGTGCGACCGCCTCAGAGACCGCCTCAAGACCGCCTCAGAGACCGCCTCAAGACCGCCTCAGAGACCGCCTCAAGACCGCCTCAGAGACCGCCTCAGAGACCGCCTCAAGACCGCCTCAGAGACCGCCTCAAGACCGCCTCAGAGACCGCCTCAGAGACCGCCTCAAGACCGCCTCAAGACCGCCTCAAGACCGCCTCAAGACCGCCTCAGAGACCGCCTCAAGACCGCCTCAGAGACCGCCTCAGAGACCGCCTCAAGACCGCCTCAGAGACCGCCTCAAGACCGCCTCAGAGACCGCCTCAGAGACCGCCTCCGACCCGCCTCTGACACGCCTCTGACACCATTCCTGGACCACACCCTCCCTCTCGCAGGCGCGGGCGAGCGCCCTTCCTCGCCGCCCCGGCCTGCCTGCGTGCTCGAGGCACTTCCTAGACACTTCCCAGACACTTCCTAGACACCTCCTCGCCGCCCCGCCCTGCCTGCGTGCTCGAGGCGAAGACCTAGAAGGTTCCTAGAAGGTTCCTAGAAGGTTCCTAGAAGGTTCCTAGACGAGCGATCCCTGCCTGCGTGCTCGAGGCGCGGGTTTGGGTACCGTGGGGGTAGGGGATGGGTTCGGGTACTGTGGGGGTAGGGGAGGGGCGGGCTCGCTCAAGCAGCCTCTCTCCTGGGACACGCGCCGAGACGGTCTTCCCCAGTCCCCTCCTCCTCTGCTACAGGCGCGGCTCCAGCTCGCCTCCAAGGGCGAGCTGCGCGAGGTGGACACGCACCGCACGCCGCGAGGACAGCAGGCGAGGAACGGCCGCGAGGCCGCGCGCGGGCCGCTCCCCTCGTTGACTGCTCCCGGCGAAGCGAAGCCGCGCGCCGGCGTGCCGGCAAGGGCGCAGCAGGTGGAGAGGGCGGGCGACCAGGCACCCCACACGCAGGAGGCCGCCCCGCCCATATCTCCCCGCATCGCGACTAGGCGGGCTCTCCCTCGCCCGCCGCCGCACGGGGCGGCCGCGACAGCACCCGGCCGGCGGTTGCGCGGGGGCTGTCGACGATCGCGTCGCTGCTCACGTCGACGGGACGGCGCACGCAGACCGACCAGTAAGCGCCGCTCCGCCGCACCAACAGGCAACAGCGCACGCAGACCGACCAGTAAGCGCGGCACGCCAGGAAGCAGCATGGCACGCGCACGCACATGGACTCTTCGGCCGGCTCTCTCTCCTTCTCTCTCCCCGCTCTCTGCTTCCCTCTCTGCCCTCGCGAACTGCGGTTCTCGCCGAATCCCCAGCGGGCAGCTCCCGCAGCGGCTCGGCGACACGCCCGACAGCTGACACAGCTGCAGCGCCCGCGCGTCGCCGTCGGCAGGCCCGCACAGGCACACCCGCCGCAGCGCACCTTCACCGGACTCGCCACCGACGTACCGACAATTGTGTTGTCGTGTTGATTTATTCGCCCCGCGGTCTGTTGGCTCTGTTGACTGGTTGATTATTAACGGCATGTCGGCACAACGACACTGCAGACACAAACTCTCGCACAGTCAAGCTCTCTCTGTCTCTCCGCGCTGCACGCGCGCGGAAAAGCATAGACGCGGCAGCGAGTGCTCACTCCTCCTCCTTGGGCTCGAAGCCGTACTGGAGCAGCGCCGCGTAGCCCTCCTGCAGCGGCACCACCCGCTCAAAGCCCGCCTGCTGCAGCAGGGCTGTCGCTGGATGCACTCGGATGCCAGCAGCGCAGTGCACATAGGTGAGCCGAGCCGGGTCGACCTGCGGGTAGCGCTCGACGATCTGCGCCTTCTGGAGGCCGCGCTCGAGCGCGCTCAGCGGGACGAGGTCTGCGGAGCGCAGCATTCCCATGGCCGCCTCGCCCGGCTCGCGCACGTCAAAGAGCTGCGCCTCGCCACTCTCCAGCTCCTCGCGCAGGTCCTCCAGGTGAGGCGGCAGGAGAGGCGGCGGCGGCGCGGACGCCACGACCATCGAACGCGCAGCGGGTGCGAGACGCGACGCGGCGGGAGCAAGACGCGACGAGAGGGCCGCTGGTAGCAGCGAGAGCATTTCGTGGCCGCTTTGTGGATCTCGAGACCTCGAGAGAAGCCGCCCGCAGTCCGAGGAGCAGAATTCATTCGTGAATGAAATTCTTTTTGGGTGTGAGAAGGCCTTCGAGCTTTGTGGACACGCGCCAGAGCCGACAACGATGCGCGCCGCCCTCTCCCTCCTGCTCGTCTCGACGACCGTCGACGCCTTCAGCGTCTCTGGGCTCGGCGTCGTGCGGCCAGCTCGCGCCGCCACGCCGGCGATGCAAACCATCGCTCCGGAGCGGGAGTCGACGATTCCTGACTCGCTCCCTTCCTCCTGGACCGTGCCCGACACGTTCTCGCTCGCCGACTTGAAAAGACCGTCGAACGACGAGCCGCCCATGTACCGGCTCACCCTCTTCCGCTCTGGCGACGCGGTGCACATGGCCAACGCGCTGCTGGATGTTATCCCGCTGGAGAAGGAGAAGGCGGTCGAGGTCGCCGACACCGCGGCGCGCGTGGGGTTGTCGCTGGTGGGCGTGTGGGAGCAGGGGCTGTGCGAGACGTACTCGGAGGAGCTTAGGCGCGGCTACAACATCGCCTGCGATGTGTCCAAGGCGGAGTGACACCCACATAGCAGCTAGGAGACAGTGAGGCGGCCCGCTCACGCTCACGCGTGGCATAGCTTAGAGTCAGGGGGGAGACCTGTGAGCCGAGAGAGCGTACGAGTCGCCGCCACGGCGTGATGCGTGTGCAGGCGCATCTGCCGGAGCACGTGGTTTTGCTCTTGGCCCCGGCGGCCCGCGCCCGCCCCTGAGGCAGGTTCGGCCCGGAGCGCCGGGTAGGAGGTGTCTAGATTACCTCTACCTCTGAGGGCCTGAGGCCATTTACCTTGTGCGCCGGTGATCTCGAGTGATCTCGATGTGATCTCGATACAGCTCTGCGATTTTCATTCGCCGGCAAAAAAATGCGCAGCCGCAGGGCAGGAGTGTTTCTCTTAGCACTTACGGGGTGTGGAGGGTGAGTTGACCAGGGGGTTGTGCGCCGGGCCCTCCTGCTCGGCTCCAGCCGGTAGACAAGTCTTGTCATCAACAGAGTAGATGGATCTGACCTCGGGGCCGATGTGACCAAGCGCTGGTAGCGTGATTTGACCTCACACCCATGGTCTCACAGTGTGCCGGCAGTCGCCGAGCAGTGTCGCTCACACAAGCCGCAGCACAAGTGACTGAGGGCCAGTGAGGGCGAGCCCATCGCTGTCACAGCTGTGGCAGCCGCACAGTAGGCTGTGTCAACTGTGCAGAGTGTGTGAGCAGCAGAGGAGCTGCTCTCCAGGCTTCTGTCGCAAAGAGCTGCATGCCACCGAAAGCGCTGTCGAGGTTCGCCGAGCGCGGCGCAGGTTGGGGGAAGCCGCCACCGACGAGCGCGTTGGACTTTTCACTCCGGACAAAGACGGGCACACAGCGGACGGTGCGGGGCGTGTGCCCGTCATAGCGGCGAGGCGCGGGACCGTCTGTGGCGAGGTGGGTCGCGTCCCCCGATTTCGTTCAACCCAGCATCCACACCCTATAGGCGCGAGAGTCGGTTTTTGTTTAGGCGCGTGGAGTGTCAGATATTTCAAAAAATGCGCCGCCAGGGCCCAGGAGCCCCCCCGGCGGCCATTCTGTGTTGCCTGTGTTCGTGCCAGCACGCACCTCGCACCAGCTGGATCCATTTTTTTCGATTTTCGATTTCGTCGGACTGACACTTTGGTAAAATCTGCGTGATTGCGTGTCGGGCGCGACACCGCCACACAGCAGCGCATGCCGATGATGCGGACAACCGACCTCGAGTCGGGCGACCCCATCGCTGAGCGGCTCACGACGCGCCGCCGGTGCACACTGCTCGCTGCTGCAGGTGGCGTGTGTGTCCTCGCGCTTCTGTCCCGACTGCCTGCCCGTGAGCTCGGGCTTGAAGCGATGGCTGGTGCCGACTGCTCAACATGGGCGCCTTACGAGTGACCACCCCCTCCAGAATGCCTCACGGATGGGTATTAAGGGGGCGCCTCTCAGTCACGAGTGGAGCAGCCAGCTATTTGCGTGTCGAGAGATGCTCCACCCTCTCACAGGTGCGCCGGTGAGCAGAAGTTCTACTCCACCGAGTCGAATTGCGAGATGGACTGCCCGCTCGAGTTGCCCGCCGCCGAGTTGCCAATGCTTGAGTTGCCCATTCAACTCAACCCCGAGGCGCCCGCGCCCTTCAACTGCATGACCCGCGAACTGTGGAGCGACGAGAAGACCGCCTGGTGCTGCGACAATGAGAAGCTCGGATGCCCCGTGGCAGAAGCAGCGCCCCTTGCGGCACCGGTCAAGACGCCGGCTCCTCAGGGCTTCGGCCATAAAATCAAGAACTTTTTCAACAACCTGTTTGGTTAATCGCTTTGGGAGCGCGACACAAGGGCCACGCGCAAGCCACACTATCTTGCTCAGCGGTATTACGCCCTTGTGGTACTATGATCACGTCGGTAGAGTGAGTGAGTGTGTTCGAGTCACGAATGGCTGCGATAGAAATGCTGTTTGAGAAAGTTGTGGAGACGACGTGGAGATGCTTGTGCCTTGTGCAAAACCCCGCAACACTGGACACTGCGCTCTCGCTTCTGCCAAGACGCAAGAGCGGCCGCACGACATTGTGCTCGGCTTAGGGGACCCCTAGGCTTAAAAGGGTGGGCCCTGGGGCGCCTGCGGCTTAAACGGCTTAAAGCGGGCCATGGCCCATTTTAAGGCTGCCTGGGCCGCCGATTCCTTAAACGGTCTTAAACGCTTAAACGGTGCGGGAGAGCTCCCGAGGTCGATGGTCCGGGAGGCTCCCGGTAGACGCCGGAGGCCGGGAAGCTGGCTACAGTCAGCTAGCACGCGCCCCCTATGCGAGTATGGCTCCTGCCAGTGCACCAGACCTACAGATGTGTCTTCAGAGGCGGGTTTGTGCCTAATAACGGCAGCATTAGAGAAAACGGCGCGGAACCCAGCGACGCATGCCGGCGAGGCCGATTTTCTTAAACGGTCTTAAAAGAGGGATCCCCCGTGCCTGCAATCTCTTAAATGGCAAGTTAAGCCCCCAAACCTCCTCGTCTCTTAAAAGGTCTTAAAAAAATCCGGCCCTCAGAACCCTAGGGGTCCCCTAAGTTGCTCGGGGTACCCCCCCTGCACATCTAAAGTCATGGCCGACCCCCCCCCGAGCCTTACTCGATGGCAAGCGCGGTCTTGGAACGGCCCGAGGAATGTGCTGGCATCCACAGGCAACGAGCGTCCTGCCTCGGCTGGTCACCACGACAGGGCCTGGCCGAGGCGCAATGCCTGCGTGCGCAAATGTGACGTCCCGAACGGCAGCCTGGTCGTGAATCGGATTCCGTTTGCACTGTCACGCCGCGGCGAGTTCCCACAGTGGGACTGGTATCTTGATGGCGTCTACCAGCGGGCACAGTTGTATCCCATCGAGTTGGGCAAGTTCTCCTGGTTTTGGCGCTCGCGGCTACCAATCCGCGTGAAGCCAGCGCAGCTTACGCCCTACTGCTCGCCCGCGACGGGGCATGCGTGGCTTGGGCCTGCCGGCTGCGCTGCGCCGTTCCCAGAATCGCACCCATCGCTGTACGCCGCGGGCTTTTTCGTGCAGCAATTTGTGCCCGGCGGACGCACCGACATTCCGGCCGCAACTGCGAAGCGAGGCTTTTCAAATGACACGTGGGTGGAGGTGATGCGCGTCGTCTCACCGAAGCAGTTTGAGCTGCACGGTGTGTGGTACTGGGAGGCGCGTGGAAGCGGGCTATGGTGGAACACTGGGAAGACCTTTGTCGAGACGACGCCAGGGCGTGGTGAGCGTTGGTGGTTCGAAACCATGCGGGTTGGCCGCCTGCGAGCGCTGGGCTTCGACAGCTTGCAGCTGCCCATAAGTGACGATCGTCGTAAGCCGATGGCAAACAACCGCTTCGAGATGGTCGATCTTCGCCATGCCAAGGACCCGCTGGGACGAAAGGCCGACGTGGTGAGGGCATGCGCATGTGGGCTGGGGGGCGTACACCACCTTAGGGCAGGCTGGGCGAGCTTGAGCTGTCCTTGCTCGGACGAGCTGTCCTTGTTGAACTGCGGCCGGCTTGAAGGCGGGCCTGAGGCATTTGCAGCTCACGCGGACCTTCTAAGTGCGGGTGCAGATGAGGTTCCTTGCGCGCTGCTTAACAACGAAAGCGCTCTCCGAGCAGTGTGGACGCGGTCGTTTTGAGAAACGAACAAGTACAGTAGATAGTAGTTTGAATCTGTCCAATATAAACTGTATCTCACCGGATAATAATGGATACGGTATTACGCCCGTTACGGTACTGTCAGTAATGTGGCCGATGGCCGAGATGCGAGAAACCAACGCGGGGTGGGACCGCTGACTGTCAGTAATCAGACTGTCGATCGGATCGCGGATCGGGTGCACGATCGGATCTCTCTGTCTCCCCCGTCGGACGTCTCCCCACAACCCCCCTACTCGCACTCCCCAGTGTGCAGTGAGCTAGCGGCCGGTGTGTTTTTATTTTGTACGGTGTCGGTGATCCGCGACGGCGCGACCCGTTTCGCAATTTGGATTTGCGCCGATGAAGCCGGGAGGATGTATGGAGGAATGGTAAAGACCTCTCCGGATTGGTTGAGCCCCGGCATCGATGGCGGGAAGAGGGAGGATCCCCGCCCCATCCCTCAGTTCAATCCCCGACACGACCCCCTCGGAGGGGGCCGGGCGAGGCGTACCACGAGGGCCCCGGCAGCGGCGCGCGCGCGCACACACAAAGACGCTGCCCCCTCACACCCCGCACCGCACATCACACACCCCTCGTGGCCGTTCTTCAGTCTGCCGCCAGGGCGCGCTGCACCGGGCCGACCTGCGGCCGTCGCCACGTGCGGCGGGGCTCAACGCGGGGCAGCGCGCCGACGACGTCGAATGCGCCGCCGTGGCATCGCGGCGCCGACGACCAGGCTCAGAGGATGACCCCGGGTACGCGCGCGATCTTCCCATCAGAATTAGTCGACCAGCGTGCACGTGTCTGCGCCACACTCGTCCAAGCAGTCTTGGAAGATCACAGACGCATCGAATTTTTGTTTCTCTTCCTCAGTCGCTGAGACGTAGGACGGGCAACGCTCAGCAGCACTTTCCGCCGTCGCCCCCTCAGCGGCACTTGCGATCTTGAAGGAGCGCACCTCCATTGTTGTGCCGCCGATCGGCTTGGCTGTGTACACGCACCTACCAAATGCACGGAAAGTGGTCAAGTGTTATGGCGATTCACAGACGGACTCGGCGCGGGCTATAGGGTGCATGAATTCCAGTTCAGCTAGCAGCAGTGCAGAAGTGCGGAGCACCAGAACTCCGCAGCAAGTTCGTCGGTGACATAGCTCTCCACGCTCGTCGTATGCATCTTGCCATCTTTTGCCACGCACGAGATGAGTGCAGGCCGATCGCCGTTGAATGAGGAACACGTGTCCGACTCCTTCGCGCCCTCCGCAAGCCTTGTGAGGTGCACGTTGGTGTTCGAAAGCATGCTATAGTGCGTCACGCAGGGACCTGCTTGGAACCGCCACGTGCCCTCCATCCACTCTGGCACGTTGTCTGGCGTGATGCGCGCAGGCGGAGGGCTGGGATCGGAGGAGAACACCAAGGGCGCGACGACGTTGAGGCTCAGCATTATGCTCCAGCCTGGAAGATGGGCGATCCTGGTTGACGGCGGTCAAATCTCGGCGATTGTCGCGCAAGTGGGCTTCTTTTCGACGCCGTTTACGCGATCGGCTTGCCTGCGTTTTTTCTTTTGCGAGGGGGGGGGGCAGGGGTGGTGTGAGAAAGCAAGCACTCACAGGCGGTGGAGGTGGTGGGGCAGGGAGGTGGTGGGGCAGGGAGGCAGTGGGGCAGGGAGGTGGTGGGGCAGGGAGGTGGTGGGGCAGGGAGGTGGTGGGGCAGGGAGGTGGTGGGCAGGGAGGCGTCGTTAACTAAAGATGAGGGGTCGGAAAACTCATCGGATTCGGACAAGGGGCTGGGCCCCCGTTATGACACAAGCAGTGATTTGGGCTCGGCAGCTTGACCCCTCGGCATACCTCCGCTGCTTAATGTTTGACGACTCGAACCCGTGAAGCTTCCCCGTGCGCGGGTTACTCCGCACAGGAGGGTCGGAATCCCCCCCCCCCTACCCGAGGGGGGCGGGGGACCCTCCGCTAACTTCCTGGCAAGTGAGGCGCACTCTGGCCGGGCCAGCCGCTGAAGTAGGTCGCAGCCTGTTTGCAACCATTGACATGCCTACGCATCGCACGGTCCACACGCCCGCCCAGCCCACCTCCTCCACCATCGAGCCTCTCTCCCGCCCCTCTCGCACAGCTCGACATGCTCTACCGCACCCTCTTCGCTGGCGCCGCGCTCATCAACGCGGTCGGCGCTTGGACGCCGCCCAAGGAGGTGGAGGAGGCCGCCAAGGCGTCCCACTGGGCGGTGCTCATCGCCGGTTCGTCCGGCTACGGCAACTACCGCCACCAGGCTGACGTGTGCCACGCCTACCAGATTATGATCAAGGCGCCGCCCGTCCCGCGCATCTCCCAGCCGTCCCTCGCCCGCCCGACTGTGCGCGCTCGCGTGCCCAGAACGGGATCGACCCGGACAAGATCATCACCCTCGCGGTCGACGACGTCGCAAACGACGACATGAACCCCTTCCCCGGCAAGCTCTTCAACAAGCCGACGGGGGATGGGACGCCCGGCACCGACGTCTACGCCGGCTGCAAGATCGACTACTCCGGGTCGATGGTCACGCCGGAGACCTTTGTCAAGGTGCTGACGGGCGACGCCGCCGGCCTCGACGGCGGCAAGGTGCTGCAGTCTACCAAGCTGGACCGCGTCTTCCTCAACTTTGTGGACCACGGAGGCTCTCTCTCTCCCCCCCCCCACGCCATCCATCTCTTTTGCTGACCCTCAATAATGTTTCTTGTTTGGCTGTTGTGATGTTTCACCTCCCTATGGTCTCTTTTTTTTTT
>NW_005201183.1:266315-317895 GCF_000372725.1 Emiliania huxleyi CCMP1516 | reverse complement strand
CAGGTGAAGCCCCACCCCCCCTCCCACCCCTAAAAGGCACCGGTGCACCGGCCCCTCCCCGCACAGCCGCACCCACACACCGCCCCAGCTGCTGTCAGCTGCCGGCACCGCAGCCGCACCGCAGCCGCAGCCGCACCGCACCGCACCGCACCGCACCGCACCGCACCGCACCGCACCCGCTGACGCGTTCCTCGCCCCACTTGCCGGCGGCAGGAGAGGAGCTGGTGGCGCTGGTGCAGGCGCGCAGCCTCGCCCTCTCTCGCGGACGGGCTGTGAACGGCGTCTCTTCACGCCTCCAGCTGTGAAAAAGGCGCGCCTCTCCACCCGCAAGACGTTCGAGGCGGTCGCCCAGCGGCTTGGCCTCAACGGCGGCATCGAGGCGCTGCCGCCGCGCGCGCACGGCGCGCGGCGCGGCGACTGCGCTTGCCCTCGACTGTTCGGGCCCCTCTCGGACTGGTTCGTCGCACGCTGTTCTCTGCAGGCGCGCAGCACGTCGACTGCCACTACGACGTGCACAAGGCGTACAAGTCGGCGTGCGGCGAGCTGCACCCGGAGGCGCTCTCCTTCTCCGCGACGATGGCCGACCTGTGCGCCCAGCAGGGCGGGTCGCCCGACGCGATCGTCAAGGCGATCTCCGCCGCCTGCGCGGCGTAGAGGCGGCCGCTACCCGGCGCCTCCCGCGGTCTCTTCTCTCAAGGGAGGGGAGGGGCTGCGGGGCAAGGAGAGGTGCGAGGGCGGGGAGGATGGCGTCGCCCGGCGGCGGCGCCCAAAGTGTACATCGAGGCACACAGTCGTTTATTCGTTGGGGTCTCTCCGTGTCTCTCTCTAGCTCCATCCTCCATGTCGCTCGCGTGATCGACTAGATCCTCGCGCTCTGTGCGAAGCGGCCTGTGGCGCGCTGCCGCTGGTTGTCGTGTATCAATATATGTTTTGTGTTTCGGCTCAAACGCCTGAAACCCGGAGAGTAGTGGGGGAAATGAGGTGATTTTTGAATGAGAACGCCTCGCGCAAAACCACCGCTACCATGCCACAGAAGACCCTTGTGGGCTATCCAGAACACCTAAGATCATGCCCTAGCTCTAAAGTGGGCCCGAGATACGCCAGCTAAACCCCGGATTTTTTCCGGCAGCGGGCCACACATCGGGCCGGCTACCCAAGCGGGTTGCACGGAGACACGGGAAGGCTGCCGCAAGCCGCCTCCGGGTGCAGGGGCCCGGCGCGGTGGGCGGGGGCAACGGCCCGGTAGCTGGCCGCGCCTCTCCCCCCCGCCCGTCGCCGCTGCACCCCTTGCCGCGGCCCTCGTCGCTGCTGTAGCGACGACAGCCGCGGCACGAGGTCAGAACGCGGCCTCGGAGAGCTCGAGCGAAGGCGCCGACGGTGGCAGCCGTGGTAGTTGTTGATGGTAGACGGCTCCTGAGCCGTCGGGCACCACGCTCGACGTCGCCGAGCAGCCGCACCCGTCGCGAGCGCCTGCGCGTCGGGCGCTGCCGGCTCGACCTCCATTTCCGGCGAGGTGTCGGGCGCGGCGGGCGGCTCCGGCGCCTCGGTGGCGTTCATGGGCTCGAAGGAGGCAGCGGCCGCCTTGGCGGCTTTGCGCCGCTTGCGCCTCTCCGCATCCCCGCGATGAGAACTCTCTCTTACAGCAACAGGCTCGAGACAGAGAACTGGCGCGTGCTAGTACAAGAAAAGAATTGATGCGGCCCTCAATCGCGTCACGAGACGCTCTCCGCTCCCTTGCACTCGAACAGGCCGCCCTTAGGCACCGCCTCAAAGCAGCCCGTCGATGCAGAAATCTAAACTTTCTACGGCCGTCGCCACCGGCCGCCTCCACCTGCTCAGCAGCTTCTTCGCGTTCCTCGCGGTGCTCAGCACGGGCGGCTCGACCGCCGCGCTCCTCGTCAAGGTCCTGCCGCGGGCGACGGCGCCGCCTCCACCACTCCCGCCGCCGCTCATGATCACCGGAGGTTGCGCTTCGCGAAGCTCTGCCCTCGACAACGTCGAGTATGTCGCAGTCGGCTACACCTTCTCGGGAGCGCCGTACTTCCGCGAGGCCTCGTCATCGTACTACATCTACTGGGACCCCGATTGCAGTGGTACAGACTCTACCGCCCGCTGGATCGTGGATGATGATGAGCCGAGCACTACCGCCTCCAGCGACCTCGATGGCGACGGGAAATGTAAGTCCTGGGCCGACATCTACTCGGACGACTCCTCCTCGCCGCCGCTAGGCACGGCTACCTGGCGGGTTAACTGCGACAGCATCTGGACGAACAATCTTCTGACACTGGCCTTTCTCTCCCCGTCCCCACCGCCCGCACCGCCCGCACCGCCGCCGTGGCCACCGGGGCGCGCCCCGCTGCCGCCGCCTCCGTCGCCGCCGCCGCCGGCCGCTCCGCCGCCGCTTCCGCCCCCGCCGATGCCGCCGCCGCTCATGATCACCGGAGGTTGCGCTTCGCGAAGCTCGTATGTCGCAGTCGGCTACACCTTCTCGGGAGCGCCGTACTTCCGCGAGGCCTCGTCATCGTACTACATCTACTGGGACCCCGATTGCAGTGGCGAAGGCTATCCCGCCCGCTGGATCGTGGACAACCAAGAACCGAGCACTACAGCCTCTAGCGACCTCGATGGCGACGGGGGGTGTACCTACTGGGCCCGCATCGACTCGGACGACTCCTCCTCGCCGCCGCTCGGCACGGCTACCTGGCGGGTTTACTGCGACGGCTCCTGGACGTACAACGATCTGACATTGGCCTCTCTCTCCCCGCCCGCACCGCCCGCACCGCCCGCACCGCCCGCACCGCCGCCGTGGCCACCGGGGCGCGCCCCGCTGCCGCCGCCCCTCGAGCCGCCCCCACCGATGCCACCGGCCGATTGCGATGCAGCAGAGGAGGCGTGGCGTATCCGTGGCGGGGCCGCCTTTGTAACGGCCTACTTCTTTGGATTTTTTGCCTTCTTGCCCAAGGCATCGCAGCCCAAGCTCTTTCTCGCGCTCTTTATGCTCTTTCTCGCCCTCGTTATGCTCGTCTTCCTCGTCGCCTCCCCGTGGGGCTTCTCGTGGCTTGTTCCGGAGCACTGCGACTATGACCCGACAGGTCTCATCGTCTACGTCATATTTCTTCATGGGGTCTTCGCACTACCTCTGCAACACTACCGCCTTCGCAAAGAACTCCGCGCTCGCATCGCCGCCATCGAGGCCGACCTGCCTGAGCGCCTCGCCGACGGCTCCCTCCGGCTGCTGCGCGTCGCCTGGCTGCTCGAGCGCCCAACGGACTGGGTGATACTGCGGGAGCAAGACCTGCCGGAAGAGGCGTTTTGGGCCCCGGCCGACGCGGCCCGCCTGCTTGCCGAAGAGAAAGTCGCTGCGCTCTCCTACAAGTGGCAGGGCCCCTTCAATTCGTCCAACGGCGGTGGCGATCAGCCAGACGGCAGCCGCTTCCACCTTGACGAGGTCCTCTCGTATTACCGGGAGGGCCGCCACGCAGAGGAACGGCCCGCCCTGATGTGGGACTTTGCCACAGCACGACCCGATAACGGGCGCGAAACGTACCGCCGCGGAGACTAATGTGTTCAAGAAGGGGCTCGGCGTGATGAGCCACGCCTACGCCAGCCCGCGCGTCCTCGTGCTGCAGCACCGGCGGATCCCTCTCGAGCTGGAGCGCGAGCTGAATGAGAAATACGGCGGCGCGCCTCCAGATGACCGCCTCGACCTGATCCCTTACGCCGGCGCCAAGTGTCGTTCGGGATGGTGCACGTTTGAGACGGCGTGCGCGCTGCTGATGACGGAAGGGGGCGGGCACGCGTACGAGCTCGGCGTCGGCCGTGTGCCGGTGGCGCGCGGGCGGCTGCCAAGCGTGCGGCACATGGAGGCGCTCTTCGAGGCCGAGTCGACGCGCTTCATCGGCCGGGCTGATCGCGAGGAGGTGTGCGGCTTGTACCTCGCCCTGCGCAAGAAGCTCGAGGAGTATGATGAGGAGAAAAAGAGCATGTTTGTGTTCGTCGCCGACAAGCTGATGACGGACGAGGATGACGGCTTTACGAAGCTGATGACGGCTTTACGAATCTTATTCTTGGTCATTCCTGTCTATGCCCTCTTCTTCATCCTCCCCAGCCGCATCTTGCGAGCCCACCTCGCCGCCGTCCTCTGCTGCCGCCCTCGCGACAGCCTCGACTACACCTTCCACTGGAGCATTCTCAAGCCTCCTTTTCGCCGCAAGCCAGATCCCCCGCTGTCCGAGCTGCCCTCGTGCTTCCTGCCAACCGAGATCCGAGTAGAGACAGCCCAGCGGGTTGAAATTCTATGAGCTCGATGTTTGCGATGGTGCGGCTGTCGCAAGAGAGGGCAAAGAAGCCTGAGAAAGAGGAGGGCATGTCGGAGCTTGAAGAACGTTAACACAGAAAGCCGAATCGGTGTGCGGCATCTCACGCGCCCGGGCGCTCCTGGCGACCCGAGGGCCCAACTTGAGAACCCGGCAGTGGTGACGGGTGCGGCGAGCGAATAGAGACAGGAAGAGGCGGACGCCCAAGGGTGGGCGATGGCTAGCGCCACACTCCTCTCCTTAAAATCCTTGTGTAAGGGCACAGCGCCCAGCACACTCACTCTGTTCATAGCGCGCACTGGCCTTCTCGACTGTTCATATTAATGATTCATAACCCACGCTTCGCGTCTTCACACCTCCTCGGCTGCAGGACTCACCCCTCTACGCTCCCTTTTGCAGGATGAGGCACCTTGGTGCCCGGATTTCATTAGAAGAGACGAGATTCGGCGCCGTCGTGCTCGTGGAGGCAAAGGCCCGCCCATGAGCCCAGCTTGTCGGCCAGCGCCCGCGGCGCGCCGTTCCACGCCGGCGCCTGAGGGAGGGTGTAGAGGATGTAGAGTGTAGACTACTACCTGTAGAGCGCTGTAGAGCTGTAGAGCTGTAGAGCGCTCTGGAGCGCTGTAGAGCTGTAGAGCTCTACATCCGCCGCGGGACAGAGCGATGCAGATGTAGAGCGCTGTAGAGGCCCTCTACAGCGTGAAATCTCTACAACAAACGCTACATCATATGACGGGGGGTCTCAACCGTCAACCAGATGGTTGAGGGGGGGCCTCAACCAGGGTAACGACAAGCAGAAGCACAACTACGGTAACCGTCTTGACGACAGGGGACTCATCGCCCTGTGTGCAACTCTCGAGCAGTTCGGAGAGAGAGAGAGAGATTTTTAGCAATTTGTTTGTTTGTTGCAGTTCGCCATCTTGCTGCGCGGGACGCCGCTGCGCGACCTGTCGGGGTTTGAGAGGCAGCGAACTGCGAGACGCCTCGCGGGCGAATGGCGTCTTCATCGCCGAGGAGCGCCTGCGACTCCGCGGGCTGCTGCAGGCCTACACCGAGACAGGCGCAAACCCTTTCGGGGACGCTGGCGCCTTCCTCCACGACTTTGCTGACGGTGGTGAGGCGTCCAGGAGTCAGAGGGGACGGGGAGGCGCGCGAGGCGGCGATCCTGCAGCTCCTCCTAGACGCGGGGAGTGCGGAGAACCCAATCGGGGGACCGGACGGACTCTAGTAGCTGCTAGGTGACTGTGTGCACCAGAGCCAAAACAGCGACGGGTCGTGGGTGCGTGCTTGGGTGGTTGTTGCTCTCTGCCGCTTTCGATTGTCAGACCACGACACGTCCCGATGTAGAAACATCATGGGAGCACCTCAGATGCGTCTGAAGACCGCAGGGTGGCACCAAATCGGGCGCCAAAGGTCGGCAGAAGGCGCCGAGGGGCCAAAATGGCCCCGTTGGGCTCGTTCCGAGGCTTGGACGGACTCTCGCGGCTGATTCGTGCGCGATATCGGCACGTGGTGATACACACGCATCGGGACGATGCCAGCGGCACCCGTTTTACGAGCCTCAAAGCCGCGAGCCGCCCTGCAGGCGCCGTTTTGGGGCTCCAGAGAGGTCCTGCAGAGGGCCCCGGGGGCGCTTTCGAGGCCCCAGCTACCAAAACACGCCTTTAGAATGGTCCCGAGCGGCTCCCATGACCTCTCCAGCACCAGAGCTGCACGACACGACCGCTCGTTCGAACATTAGCGACACAAATATTTATTCCTGTGGGTTGTGTCATCGTGTAAGGGGTCCCTGACCCTGTGGGAGAGAAGAGCAACGACAACGAGACGCGACACAACGGCATCGCCGCGGAACGAGCCCCGGACTACTCCAGCACGCAGCACCCCGCACGGCCGCAGCTCAGAGGCTGAGGGACCTGTGAATGAGAATCGGTGAATCATTACGATTGTATCTCTCTCTCTTTGTACGGCATCGCTGCTCGTATCGCTCACACGACCTTGGGGCGAAGGCCTCCGCGCTCCGGCTGGTCGAGACGCATCTCTTTTTAAACTGCTCAATGGACTAGTTGCAAAAAGTCTCACGAGGCGGCGCCGGCGCGCGCGCTACTGGCTCATAAGTCATATGTCGTCATAAGTCATATAATACAAAAAAGACGCGCGATAGCCGATACAAACAACAAAGAAGGTACGAAGGCTGTACATGAATAATGAAACATATCCACCTGTCTCGCCTCGGATACATACTCACATGTGCATGCACATGTGTACCTACGTAACATGCTATGCACACTCTCTACGTACTTTGAAGTCTCTGCCAGTCGCTCGAAGTCGCCGGACGCCGGGATGAGCCCTGCTCACAGCGCGCCCGCTCCGTCTCAGTCTGCGCCTCTCCCCGCGGCGCGGCCGCCCATCCCCTCGAGAGCGGCGCCTCTCGCAGCTCTGGTGTGGCGTCGGGAGGGCCACTCAGGCGCAGGAGTCCGGGTGAAGCCGGCAGCCGAGCGCGTAGTTGACGTCGGCGAGGGAGAGGCCGGCGATGGCCGGGTTGTGGTGCAAGTGCTCTTCCGCCCGCGGTGGCCGCTGCGAGAGGATCGCCTGCAAGGGACGACGGCTCCCGCCTCAGCACAACTGGCAGCGTGTGGCCTCCCTCGCTGCGGGAGGGGAGCTCCTCGACGTGCGGCTTGAGGCCGACGGCAAGGTACTCGGGTATGCCCGAGAGGGGGTACGAGCCGGTGGGCGCCTGAGGTGGACGTGTCGTGGGCGTGTCGTGGACGGGGGGCGTGGCCATGCGGCCCAGCGAAGCGGACGCTGCGCCGTCTCCGCGGCGACGAGGTTGAGGTAGAAGCCGAACTTGCGGTCGAGGACCTGATTGGCCAACTCATCACTCATCCGTCAGCCACACACAATGTCGGAGCCAGGAGCCGTGCTGTCGAGGACCGGGATGAAGCCGAAAGCGCCCGGGTCGAAGTGCGAGCGAGCGTCGGCACACGCGTCAGTGTAGCCGCCCGCCGAGTCAAAGCACATCAGAAAGTGGCCTAGAGATCGTCGCACTGAGTGGGGGGCGTGCGCCACGCAGGTTGGGGTGTGGGAGAGGCGGGAGACTGCGGGCAGCGGAGGTGGTGTGTGTGCGCGCGCCGAAGCCATAGTTCCCGTAGAGCGTGTACTGGTCCGAGAGGAAGGGCGTCCCGTCCCTCTCCGACTCGAGGATCAGGGCGGGCGAAGGGTGCCTGAGCACCGAGGAGGAGCGAGTGAGCCACCGCTCGGGGGTAAGAGTGCCCCGCCACCATTTCTCTCCCTCGTGGGAGGCCTCCAAAGAGGTGGGAGACAAGCGGCTCGATGTACTCCCTTTCCTCTCCTCCACTGGAGTCCCTCTTCCCCCTTGTCCGAGAGGCGGGAGGGGGAGGCGTGGGAGGAGGAGGAGGAGGAGGGCGCCGGACCGCCTGTAAGACAGCAGCGAGTGCAGGAAGCGCTCGTAGTCGCGGCCCGTCGTCACCAGCGAGCCCGCAAAGTCGGGGCATCGCCCCTCGTAGTACGAATCCGTCAGCCCGAACGGCTGGAGCAGGTACCTGCGGACCACCTATGGGACATGTCTCGGACATGTCGTGGGCGTGTCCTGGACATGGCTCGAGCAGAGCAGGTACTCGCTGACGGTGGCACCTCCTTGATCGGCAGGCCGCTCCCCTGGGGGGGGGGGGGGGGGGGCAAGGCTTGGTGAGGGGACCTGCGAACTACCGCCTTGTGACTCGGCGGTCCCATTAGCAGCGCAGAGAGGCACTCAGCTGAGGGGTTGTGAAAAGAGTACTTCCGCTCACCGCGACGGCGACGCCGGCGGCGAGCTGGAGGTGGTTGCTGTTGTACGAATAAACGTGTCCGGGGACGCCGATCAGCTTGACTCCCGAGTAGATGGACTGCGCGCACTTGGCGGTGTCGCCGCTCTCCAGGTCGCACTCCCTGCTGATGTTGTTACGCGGCGGCGTGCGGCCCGCGCGCCACGCCCTCGCCGCACGAGTGTTGAACTCGAAGCCGGGGTGGCCGTCGCCGAAGCCGGAGGTGAAGGTCAGCAGGTGGCGGAGAGTGATGTGCGAGCGCGCGTCGAGCGGATGCTTGGTCCAGTACGGAAGATACTCGTGGACCGGATCGTCGAGCGAGCGAATCGTGCCGTCGCCCACCAGGCCGGCAAACATCATAGCCGAAGGCCACTTGGAGGTGGAGCCTGTCGGAATCTGCTGGTCCATCGTGAAGTTGCCAGACTCGTACACAAAGAGCTGGCCGTGGTCGGCGGTGCCAATGCTGATGGCGTACTCCGTCGTGAACTGCCAGTTCTCGAGGAGTGTGCGGATGGGACGCCAGGCCGCAGCGTCGGGCGGAGTGGCGGTGCTGACGGTCAGCAGTGACAGCATCAGAGCGACGGTCAGCAGCAGTGACAGCATCAGAGCGAGGCGACACGGCGACCGCCAGCTTGGGAAGGCCCCCCGTCCGTTGGTGCGGCGTCGCGGGCGCGGCCGCGAGGGGACCGCGGGGGGTGGGTAAGCGGGATGGGGGGCTCTAAGGGGAAGGGAGTGGGGGGCGCCCAGTAGGGCGCCGGCACCCCAGCGTAGAGGGCCTCGTGTAGCCCTCCTTTTGGTATATATAAAACCCTTCCGGCTTCTACCAGATAGGGGTCTGCGTCCCTATGACTCGCACCAACCAAAACGCCCTACCTACCTTGAGCACTTGAGCACTGGATAGGGTCGGTTCCGCATGGTACGGGACCCCTCGATCGTCTCGCCCTCCCTCACTGGTGTGTTCATTGGGGGGGGTCATAACAAACACGGTACAGGATCGAGGTGCACGCTGCCGAGGCAGTATCGTCCCCCCTCTCCCCGACGGCGATGGCGGTGTGACCGATCGAGCTACAAGAGGAGCTTGTTCAGCAGGATCAGGGGTGGGTCGAGCAGTTCTCACTTCCACAATGGGTGAGCTTCAGACCTCGGGCCTGCCTCCCCCTTCACCCTTCGGCTCGTGTGGATTCGAACCACCGCCGGGATGGAAGCTTCCTGCTTCCATCTTGAGAGACAGCGCCGCGCATCACCTGTATCGAAGCGTCGGGGATGGTGGGCACTGTGTGCGCCTCTGTCATATGGGAGAGGGGGGGGGGGGAGGGGGAGGGGGGGGGGCGGGGGGGGGAGGCGGGATTTTTAGCCGGGCTGTAGAGTTTTTAAAGCAACTTGTGGGCGTACGAGACGTGTGCATTGCTGCACCCCCTCAGCCTGCCCTTCTCTTAAGTCTGTTGATCCGCTGCTCCTCCCCATTGCGCGCTCTCCGCCCCGTCCTCCTCGCGGAGGCCCCCCCGGCCGGTCCCCCCGGATCCCCCATCTCCCCAAGAGTTATTGGCGTCAATATGGCGCAGCGCAGAGATGCCAGCACCGCGAGGAAGTGCAGGACCCGCGTTTGCGGTGCGAGCCGTCGAGGCAGGATCAAGCTGAAGGACTCGAGTGGTTTCCACACTGACATCCTCGCCCAGAGCATTGCCAGGCAGGTTTGCGCCCAGTTTGCAGTCGCTTGGCGTGGTCTGTGCAGGCGCACCAGCCGCAGAGGCAGCGCTGCCGACTCTCATTGGTTGAGCAGCCGCCGCAGTGCTCGACGGATCGGCAGTGTCGGCGCCACCAGCACCGCGCTCGGTCCCGCTCAGCGAGGCGGCCGAGAGCACAGGCAAGCCGCAAACGCGCATTTTGGACGGACGTCCCTCAAACAGTCTACCTACCTACCTATTGCGGGCGCCAATCGCCAGGCTCCGTGCCCCACCTACCTACCTCTCGCCGCTTTCCTCCCGCTGTGATTCTGTGTGAGCTCTGTGTCTTGATTTGCCAACAACATACCTAAAACTTAAAAATTCCCAGGCTGCCGCGCAGCGAAGCGAAAAAATAGTAAAATACCCGTTAGCCCTCTCTCTGTGAATAGGCTCCCAGCGCCCGCCGCGCGCCGGCTTGTACCGCGGTGCGCGCCGCTCGCGAGCCCGCCAGAGCATGGCCCCGTTCGCGGCTAAACGCGCCGTCTCCCGCACTTGGAGCACTTGGAGTGCAGTCGGCAACCTCACATCCCGCGCGAAGCGGTTTTTTTCACACACACACACACCCCACCCCCCACCACACACAACACAACACACACACCACCACCACCACCAACCACCTACCTACCTATTGCGGGGCCCTCTGGGGCGGTCAAAACCGGACCTACCTACCTATGAGCACTTGAGCACTGGATAGGGTCTGAGGGGTGGCCCGTCTACCGTCTACCGGTAGACTGGGGTAGACTGGGGTAGACGGTAGACCATTTGGTAGACGAGTCTACCGCAGTCTACCAATGAACCTACGACTGCAGTCTACCGGTAGACTTGGTAGACCGGGTAGACTGGTCTACCCCTTTTTCAGCCGCCGAACGGTAGACCACCGCCGCCGGACGGTAGACCACCTCGGCGGTTTGAATATGCAGCCTCCAGTTCTCCACTCTGACGCCAATTTGGCAGACGAGCGCCGGCAGATGCCCTCGCGGCCTGCCGGCGAACGTCCGTCCGGCGAGAACGCGCGCCATAATGGACGTGTGGCTGTCTGGCGAAAACTCGCTCTCGAGAGCCGCGAGAGGGCGGTGCTCTGCAGTGAGCGGTTCCGCCCGATGAGTGTGTAAAGACGTTCATTTGATCTCATAAAAGACACGGAGCTCGCCTCGCACGGAAATGGCATGAGGTGAAGCTCACAGCGACCGCGCTCAACAGCCTCTCTCACCGGCAGATTTCGCCCGCGCGGCAGACCGCACTTTCATCGCGCGTTCTCGCCGGACGGACGTTCGCCGGCAGGCCGCGAGGGCATCTGCCGGCGCTCGTCTGCCAAAGTGGCGCCAGAGTGGAGAACTGGAGGCTGCATATTCAACTGGCCGAGGCGGTCTACCGTCCGGCGGCGGCGGTCTACCGTTCGGCGGCTGAAAAAGGGGCCAGTCTACCGCGGTCTACCAAGTCTACCGGTAGACTGCAGTCGTAGGTTCATTGGTAGACTGCGGTAGACTCGTCTACCAAATGGTCTAGCGTCTACCCGGTCTACCGGTAGACGGTAGACGGGCCACCCCTCAGGATAGGGTCGATTCCGCATGGTACGGGACCCCTCGATCGTCTCGCCCTCCCTCACTGGTGTGTTCATTGGGGGGGGTATACCTACCTATTGCATAGGGTCTAACCGTGGTCAACAGACCACCTATCTGGCTATGGGCTTGCCCATCCCGGAGTGGTTCGATCCCACATAAACCCGAGACGGTGACGGAAAGCGTCGCTGCGATCTCAGGCCCAGTGAGGCAGTGCGCCAGACTAACCCGGATCCTGCTGAACAAGTTCCTCTTGTAGCTCGATCGGTCACACCGCCATCGCCGTCGGGGAGAGGGGGGACGACACTGCTTCGGCAGCGTGCACCTCGATCCTGTACCGTGTTTGTTATGACCCCCCCCAATGAACACGCCAGTGAGGGTGGGCGAGACGATCGAGGGGTCCCGTACCATGCGGAACCGACCCTATCCAGTGCTCAAGTGCTCAAGTGCATCGCCAGTGCTCAGAACCTGCGAACTTTGAGATTTCCCAGTGTCCGGTGGACGTACGCGCAGAAATGGTGAGGCAGGAGGCTGCTGTAGCAGACCTCGTGTTCACCTTGGCTTGTTTTGCATTAGGCCCTACTACTACGCATGCCCAACTACTGTCGAATGAGCTCCCTCCCCCTCTTTGTGCCGGGCGACGCCTCAACCCAGACGCTTGTCTTCTCGAAGCCGGTGGTCCTATGGGCCTCGCCAGCCAACCCGGGCGCCGCAGAGCTGGCTCGCGAGCTTGCCAGGGCCTTTCCCGGCCTCACCGTCTCCACCGTTGCGGACGTTGGCTCTTCTGCAGCAGCGCACCCCTCCATGGCATCTCGCGGGCTGGCACGCCGAACGCGCCGCGCCGGCGATGTGACCCACATGCTGTTGTACCTCAATCAGACTACCTGGTTAGAGCACGACGGCGAGCGGCTGGCCGAGCAGGTCAAGCAGGCGCGCGAGGACAAGCTGAAGATCGTCATGGTGCACGAGAATGACCCCGCGCTCGGCGGCTGTGCGTTTGACAGAATGTTTGAAGTCACACCGCAGGAGCTCATCAACGATGGGTTGTATCGCGATCTTGCGCGCTCCTTCTTTCCTGGCGTATACCGCGAGGCGCCGCTCGCGATTTTAGTGTGTGGATGTGACACACACACCTCAGATTGGAGCGTGTCTCTAGGTGTCACGCGTGCTTCTGGCGAAGGCACTGGGCGCAACAGCGGCCAAGGCAAAGGAGTCCCAGCAGCTGCGACGAGCGGCCGCCTCCGCCAACCGCAACATATATGCAGCTCCCCCCCCCCGGCCCCGGGGGTGGGGGGTGGGGGGGTACCGGCTGAGCAAAGAAACGGCATACGCTGGCGGCAGGAGAGGCAGCAGTAGCTCTTGCGATGCCGACACAGCGGCACGTGACGTTGCAGTCACGGTCTAGCGTATCGCCGCGTCTCACACGCCTATGATTGGTATCACACCCCCCCCCCCCCTCTGGAAGTTGCGTGGTATGCTGTACGGGACCCGCAGCGATGTACTTTGAGACGTTCGCGGCCTGCGAGGTGCTCGTCACACTCAGTGGCGAGGTGCTCCAGCGCAGCAGGCGAGGTCTTTCGGTCCGCTCGGTGCTCCATGGAGCAGTTGAAGGCTGAGCGGAGCGATGGGACGCGATTTTTTTGCCCTTGTCGGAATATTCAAAAAAGAATTCCTACATAATTGGTGCGCTTCTTAGCTCGATGACTGCACTCCAAGTGCTCCAAGTGCCGCAGGAGCACTGAGGGAAGAGGCACGGACTGGCACAACAAAAGCGAAAAGGCACAGCGAAAATAAAGAATTTTCAGCCGCCAAAAAGAATTCAACCTTCAAGCAACAACGTGCAACCAACTAACGGCTCTCTCTCGCCGAGGTTCGACACAGGCGCAGGAGCATCTGCATCTTTGCCACACGGGCTGGTGAAAATTCGATCCCCACCTCCACGGTCTAAATGTTCTCAACACACTGACCTCTGCTGCGACACGCCCGCCTCACCCCGGCTTGAGGTCGGAGGCCGCCGGGCCGGTCAGCCCGAGCGCCTCCGCCGCCTCGTCGCGCAGCAGGCCGCGCACGACCTGGTAGTGGTGGTTGATGGACGGGATGGTGTGGACGCGGTACGCGGATCCGCACGCGCCTCCGGGGGCGGGCAGCGCGTACACGAGCCGCCGGATACGCGAGTGCACGAGCGCCATGGCGCACCTGGCGCGGCACGAGGGGGCGTCGGGGACAGCTGCAACCTTCGACCGAGAGGGAGCCGGGTCTAAGCCGAGTCTGAGCCGAGTCTGAGCCGAGTCTGAGCCGAGTCTGAGCCGAGTCTGAGCCGAGTCTGAGCCGAGTCTGAGCCGAGTCTGAGCCGAGATGATGACGGGGGCCGAGAGGGAACGGAGATGGAGCGGAGATGGGGCGGGGATGGGGCGGAGATGGGGCGGAGGTGGCGCGGAGGGGGGAGGAGGCGGTCAGAGAGGAGGCGGCAAGGAAGGGGCCGGCGGTGGAGGCGGCGGTGGCGGCGGTGAAGGGGGCGAGGGCGGAGAGGAGAGGGGGGAGCGGTGGGGGAGGAGGCGGCAAAGGGGGGGTTTGGATTGCAACAAGGGACCTGTGCTTTAATTCATTTCATAGCTCGGAAAAATAGGGCATAGGGGGCGGGCCGATCCAACTTGCGCGTGACATGAGGCCCCAACCCGCCTCGCAGGCCGAGGCGCACGACATGGTCATCTCTCCCACCGTCTCAACCTCACCATCAGGCCCGTGGAGCACACGGCCTCCTCCTTCGTTCGCCGACTGCTCGGCCGGCGTCCTGCACCCCAAGCAGCCGGGTCTGCTGCAACGCTACTTGCGGGCTGTGCGGCGGACGTGGCTGCTCCAGTCGCCCCGATGGGCCACGCCAGTGCTGCACATACCCCCTGTTTTGCGCACGGGTCGGGTCTCCGCGAATCACGGGCGGGGGGAGGTGAGCTGAGAGAGAATTGTTTTGTTTAAATTCTCGAATATTCTTTATATTCCGGCTGAAAATCTCGCTGAAAATCGCTTCGACAAAGAATATACGAAGAATATGGCGCACAGGCCCCAAGGAAGGCTCTGACCTCGGGGAAAATCGCGATCGATTCATCTAAGAGTCAGACGCGCGCAGTGCGCCCGCCTCGCGGAGCAAGCCGTCGAGGCGGCCCTCCTTCTTGAGCTGGACGAGTCCGACCTCGCCCTGCGCGTTGCCCGAGTAGAGCCCGCCCACGCTGCGGCCTCCGATGAAGACATGCGGCAGCGACGAGACGCCGTGCCGCTGCAGCAGCTCGGCGCGCACGCTGGACGCCACGCCGCCGAGCAGGAACCACTCGGCCCCGAGCTGCACCTGCTTATACTCGCAGCCGGTGCCGTCGAGGAGTGCCACCGCCTCGGAGGAGAAGGGAGACCAGCCATACGTGTAGATCACCACCGGCGCGGAGCCAACCTCCGCATCCAGCTGCGCCGCCGCCGCCGTGCGGTCGCCCTCGCCGCCGAGCGCCCCCGCCTGCCACTCGGCCTGCCAGCGGAAGAAGGGCGCGAGCAGGCCCATCCCGGCCGAAGCGACGCCGAGCGCTGCGCCTGCCGGGTGAGGGGGAAAGAACGCCATCTCCTCAACGCTGCTGCGGTACCATCCCGGGTGGGGCTAAGACCGGGTCAATCCCGCGCGTCTCCGCGTCCTCGGGAGGCGAGGCCAGGGGGTTGGAATCTGGCGTGCGTCCCAGACACACGGCCTCGATCTTGCGCCTCCGACGCCGCGACTCGCCTCGCTCGGCGAAGCGGTCTGAGGGTGGCCTCCCCTCGAGCAGGCGGGGCCGACGAGGAGAGAGCTTCTCCGAACCGCCATTTTCTTTATCGGTTGATGCCCAGGTTCCAACCCCCTGGGCGAGGCTCCAGGCGGCGTTCCAACTGCGACGGCCCGGAGCGCGCGGGTGGGCGGTGCGCCTGCGAGCTTGCCGGGCGAGAAGGTGCGCAGCTCGGGGTCGACTGCCGCGGCGAGGGCGCCTGTAGGAAGCTTCCAAGAAGGCCCGTGGGAGGCTGTGGCACCAGCAGCCGAGGGGGCCGACAGCAGGGCGCCGGCCGGGCGGAAGCCTCGCGGCGACGGCGCGGGGATGTCGCGAATGAAGCACACCTTGTCGCCGGGTCAGAGTCAGGGGTCAGGGTCAGGGTTGCGGTTCGATGTCGCGTAGGGTATCGTGCCGCACGCCTTGCCGTCTGTGTCGACCTCGTAGAAGGATATGCCGGAGGGGCCGTCCTGCCCGTTGACGACCACCTGGCGGGAGATGTGGGGAGATATGGGGAGATGTGGGGAGATGTGGGGAGATGTGGGGAGATGTGGGGAGATGTGGGGAGATGTGGGGAGAGATGGGGAGATGTGGGGAGATGTGGGGAGAGATGGGGAGTGATGGGGAGATGTGGGGAGAGATGGGGAGAGATGGGGAGAGATGGTGCTCGCAAGGAAGGAGGCGTGAACGGCGCCTCTCTCGCAGCACTCCGCATGCCGAGACTGCTCTCTCCTCCCCTCCCCCTCCCCTCTCCCCTCCTCGCCTTCCACGTGAAGCAGACCGCTCGCTCTCCCTCCGACACGCGCTGCAGATCAAATTCGATGCCGGGGATGTCGAAGGCCTGCTCTCGGCAAGGGAGGCCGTGAAGAGGTCGCGGCTCGCACTCCCCCGCCCGCCCTGCCTCCGCAGAGGCACCTCCACAAAGGCGCGCACCGCGCCCTTGCCGACGAATGGCTCTCTGTAGTTGAAGTCCTGGTACTCGATTGCGTCCGAGAAGAGGCGCAAGCCCTCCGACGGCGTCGCGCCGCCCGGGTACGCCTCCTCCCACAAGTACCGCACGATGCCGCTCGCCGTCGTCGGCGTCGCGGGCGTGAAGGTGGGCGGCGGCTTGCGCGGCCGGTCCATGTTTGCCGTCGCCGCCTTGAGCAGCGCCTGTCCACAGTCGGGCGTGTGGGAGGGCGCTCGCCGAGGAGAAGGGCGGGGTGCAGAGCACCTGTTCACGGCTGGAGGTGTGAAGAGACGCTGTTCACAGCGGCCCCGTAGAAGGGCGGGTTGCAGAGCACCTGTTCACGGCTGGAGGTGTGAAGAGACGCTGGTCATAGCGGCACGCAGCCGCCGCCCCGAGCAGCGCCTCGGTCGCCTCGCCCGGCTTGATGATCGGCTCGCAGCCCTCGCGGACGTACCGCAGGAGGCCCGCCTGCCCGGCGTGTCGCCGACGTGTCGCCGACGTGTCGCGGACGTGTCGCGGACGTGTCGCGGGCGGTGAGGGTGGCAGCGGTGAGGTGGAGGCGGCGAGTGCAGCAGTGGAGCGCGAGGCGGTGCGGGCAGAGGCCGCTGCGGGAGACGAGAGAGGGACGGCAGAGGGAGGAGTGACGGGCAGAGGCCGCTGCGGGAGACGAGAGAGGGAAGGCAGAGGGAGAAGTGTGCCGCACCGCGTCGAGCTCTGCAAAGAGCGTGCCGCGCAGGCCGACCGCGCCGGGCCGGTCCTCCGCCTCGCGGTGGAAGACGAAGCCGCCCGAGGTGCGACCGTCCGAGACGCGGTCGAGCACGAGGCGTGTGCCGCGAGGGTACTTTGCCGCTATCAGCGACCGAACGGCGGCAGGGCCGCTCACGGGGCCGCCCGCAGACATGTCGTCCCACTCCACGTCCGAGGCGCAGGCCGAGGCGACGGCGTCGGCGTCGACGATGCCTTCGAACGTCGAACGGAGCAGCGCCTCGCACGAGGTGGCCGCTGCGGCGCTGAGCGACACGGGAGGAGCACGAGGCGCGCCGCACTGTCGTGTCGGCAACGACGGCTCTGGCGGCTCGCTCGCACCCTCCGGATTACCAGCCGTCGATGCCAGGCAGTCGGACGCCTTGTGGCAGCAGCCACCGCGCCCCTGAGCCTTGCTCCGGGTGCGGCTGTCGGCGACCATCTGGCTTGAGGGTGTCGGCCGTCTCACCGCACCGAAACGTGGCGCGAAGGCCCGCGCCGTCGGGAGCAGGAGGAGGAGATAAAAAGGCGGGGCGTACACGAAGAGAGGCATAGTGGGCGCCCGCCAGTTGCACAGTCCCCGGCGCGCACCGAGCCACCGACCTGAGAATCCGAATCCCTCGGCGGATGAGTCGGAGACGGCGTGCGTCCTGTGGTTTCTGCACAGTAGGTAAGGTAAGGTAAGGTATTCTCTCCACACACACGAGGTGGTGGGGCAAGATCCTGGATAACTATCTGTGCGATCTGTGATCTGTGAGGGTCCGCCCGCAGGCGCATTTTGTATACCGAGGCGGTGCCCGGTGCCGAACCTGTCGGACCGCTTCTCTGTGATCAGCTGATCACCTTGTCGTATCTGTGCTGCTGTGACCTGCGTGTGCGCACACAGCTCACAGGGCCGAGAAGGCTGCTGAAGGGAGCACGAGTTCACAGTTCTCAGTTCGTGAAAAGTTCATATGGATCCAAGCATCCAACTGTGGTGTCAGATTGTGTGGTACTACGAGCGGGTCGAGTGCACGCTCGACGCACACCCTCGGCCACGGCCTCTCGGCACAGTGCCGGGTCCTAGTCGACTTCCAGCCAGCTTCCAGCGCAGCCACGTCCTCTCTCTCTCTCACTCTCTCTCTCTCTCTCTCTCTCTCTCTCTCTCTCTCTCCTCCCTCCCTCTCTCGGCCGCTTCACGACCGCTTCTTGGAGCGCCCGCTGCGCGGCTTGCCCTCGCTGCCCGCCGCCGTGCCCTGCAGCCATTCGCTCGCCTCGCCGTTGCCGCTCGCCTTCGCCGACGCCGCGGCCTTCTTGGCCTTGGCCGGCGGCGCCCCGCTGCCCGAGGAGAGCAGGTAGCCGATGGCGAAGAGCATCGCCGCGCCCGCCGCCGCGCCGCCCGCGAGCAGCATCATGTCGGCGTCGATCCCGAGGTCGGTGGCTGGCACCAGGTTGGCGGTCTCGTTGAAGATGGCGTCCACAAACTTGGCGGCGTCGCGGTTCTGGTAGTAGATGGAGAAGACGAGGCGGTACGCGTCGGGCTTGATGCTCAGCGGGGGCACGAAGAGGTACCTAGGGTCGGTGTCCGTGTCGGTGTGAGGGGTAGGGTTTGGCGGTGCCAAGAGCGGAGGCGCGGGAGGCGGTGCCGGAACGAGCGCTGCTCGCGCGGGCCGAGAGGCTCGCCAAAGCTCTGCCGGCGAAACTTGCCGAGCTGCTTGCCGGAGCCGAGCTCCTCGAGGTGGCCGTCGACGTGCGTCACGTTATACATCTTGCCGCCCAGGTTCGACAGCGCGATGAGCAGCGTGTTGTTTGCCCCAATCTCCACCTCTGCGCGCGGCCAGACGGGCGGGCGGCAGGCGTGAGAGACGCACGTCTGCGCGGGGACCGGCGGCGGCCAACGGCGGCGAAAGCGCAGGCGGGCCGGCGGCGCGCACTGTCGTCGATGGCATCCGGAAGCAGCGCCGCAGACTCGACGTGCTCGCTCGGGCCCTCGGCCTCGAGCTCAGCAGAGAGCGCGGGGTCAGAAAAGTCGGTCCGGTCGACGTCGATCTCCTCGTCGGCGAAGAGCAGCGCTGCGGGCGCGGCGGACGCGCGGTCAGCGCGCGGCCGCGGCGTGCCGAGCCGTCTGGACTGTCTCTGTGCGTGGCCCTCTGTGCGTCTGTGCGCTGCTGCATGAAAGCGCCGAAAGCGGCCCGTGGCGCGTGACGGAGGCGGAGCACTTGCTCTCAGCGACACAGACGGCGACGCGCGTTTGCGGCAGGCACGCGCCTGCGGAGGAGAGGAGGAGCAGCGCGATGGGCGCGCGATGAAGTGACTTCATTCACGTGGAGGAGTTTCCGGGCACATATTCACGGCACCTTATTCACAGCCTTGTTATTGAGAAGAAAATACGTCCGATGGCGCTGTGCGCTGGTCTGTGGGAGGTTGAGGTGCGAGCCCTGGAGGCCCTGGGAATGGGGGGAGACTACCCGCGGGCCTAGAAGGCCCGCGCGCAGGGGGGTGGGGCATTGAGACCGGTCATGAATGAGTGCGCGACACGCATGTTGCGAGCAGCGTTGTTGATGTTTTGCGCGTCGCCACAGACGGCGGCGCGCGAGAGCTGTTGCGAGTGGTGCTGGACAAAGCCCCGGGCGCTGCCGGAGGCTGTGCCGTAGTCGGTGCGGTCGACGGCGCTCGGGCTGCCGACCTCTTTGGCGAAGTTGAAGATGATTCTCTTGGTCGGCGGCGCGATGCCGCCCTGGCTTTCGACGAGACAAATTTTGACGATTCCGTTCTTGACATGGAGCGCGTCGTAGTACTGTCCCTTGTGCCCTTTGACCCAGCCTTTACCGGTCGCATGGACGAGCGGGCCCTGTGACTTGTGGCCGCGCTCTTTGCACCCAAGAACCTTGAGCAAGGTTTGGTCGAGGGTGTTGCCGAAACCAAACTTGTGGCCCAGTGACGCACAGCATCCGCCGTGTGCCGCCGCGAGCCCTGCCCAGCCTGCCTCAGGTCTTTGTGAGGGCGCTAGGCACCTTGACTTTCGTAGTGGACATCGCGCTGGGACTGCAGGTCCCCGCCGATCTCGCACATGTCGGTGACGTGCCCCTCGTTGAGATGAAAAGTCGTCTGAGGGTTCGCCTTGTCACCGAGCACGAGCTTGCCGCAGGCTCGTGCACGGACCATGTTGGCCGCCGCATACATGGTGCCGTTGTTTCACACAGGACCCAAGACGCACAAGCTCAGACAGTCGAGAAGGGAGAGACAGCATCGACAGTCAGAAGTCAGCGCTGGGTCCCAGGGCGAATGCGATGACGGCAGCCTGCGATCACCCCCCATGGGTGCCCTTTCTAGTCATTCTAGTGAATGAATTGACTCGTCCCAGTGGATGTGTCCGATTTCCGACGTCCCTGTCAAAATGTGCGTGACGTCCGATCCTTTGTGACGCCGCAGCAGGTGCGGACGCAGAGCATCATCGGCCACCTCAAGTTCGTCGAGCGTGTCCAGCCGAAGCTCTGTCTGGTCCTCCACCGCCTCTCGTGCGTGATGTCTGCGCCGCCGCCGGCCGCCTACGACGTCGCGCGCGCCGCCCTCAACATGGCCTACGAGCTAGGGACGACGGGATCACGTACGGCGGGCCTCGCGCTGTCGCCGAGCTTCAGGGGCACATGCAGGCCCACATCGCGGGGCTCGACTCGCACGCGCCTGCCGATCTCGCTGCCGCCGCCGACGCCACGTGGAACGGGGACCTCGACCTCTACGGCATCGTCCTCACGTGCTTTGGCGCCGCCGTCTACCACTGCACGAAGAAGGTTGGCCTGATCGTCGACTCGTCGCACGAGTGCGAGGCTATCGCCACCGCCAAGGCCGGGGAGCACGTCTCTTACGCGCGCGTCGTCCTCCTTGCCCTCGGAGCGCCACCCGCCGGGCCCACGGTCATCCTCTCGGACAACAAGGCCAACGTCCTCGTCGCCAACAATGCCATGTCCGCGTCGCGCTCGCGCCACTTCCTCCGCCGGTACCACACGCTCCAGCGCCGCATGGCCGAGGGCGAGTGCCGCGTCGTCAAGATCGCAGACGACCTCATGCCCGCCGACTTCCTCACCAAGTGGGTCGCGCGCGACAAGCTGAGGCGCAGCGTCGACTTCGCCACCAATGCGCGCGCGCGCAATGGGGGGGATTGACTCCACAATGCCGGCTCTGCGGCGCCCGCCGCCATTGGGGGGGATGCGATCACCCCCCATGGGTGCCCTTTCTAGTCATTCTAGTGAATGAATTGACTCGTCCCAGTGGATGTGTCCGATTTCCGACGTCCCTGTCAAAATGTGCGTGACGTCCGATCCTTTGTAATCGTCTAGAGACGCTGGACACATGAGCACGGAGCAGGCCGCTCCCGGCCCCACGCTGCGCCCACGGCCCGCGCGGCCGGCGCAGCCGCCTGGGAGCTCAGGCGCTACCGCTCCTCTTGCGCACAGCCTCTAGTGTGAGCTCTATAGCTAGTGAGCTCATACGCACGCCGGCAAATCGCGACTATATACAGCTAGTTAGTTAGGAGCCGACCGACCCTCGCGTCCGGTGCTCATCGGCCGGGCGGGCCACCCGCCCACGCGCCGCCTACGCGCAGCGCGTGCGCCGCAAACTCGCCCGCCGACAGCGCCGGCCAGTCGCCGTCGGCCGTCGCGAGAGGCCTGCCCGGCTGTCGCCGCGGGCCCCCCACGAACACCACGCGTCGGAGGCGGTGCCGCGCGAACTCGCGCGCAAAGTGCCGCCCCACGCCCGCCGCAGCGTCGTAGCGAAGTAGGACCGCGCCTCCCTCGCGCTACGCGCGCCGATCCGCCTCCAGTGCTGCTTGGATGCCGACTCCACCACACAGTCGAACAGCTGGTGCAGGTCGTCCGACGCCTCCGCGTAGGCCCCGACAACGAGGCTGCGCACGGTGCCAAACGAGCGCAGCACGGAGGACACGTCGTCCCTCGAGCCGTTGTTCCATGCCTGCACGTGCGGCTCGGCATCGAGCGCCGCCGCCCGCGCCTCGTAGTCGCGCTGGACCAGGTTCGCCCTGTCGGCGACAGCGCCGCCCTGGCCATCGTCGCGCGCCCGAGCGCTCATGTAGTGAGGCCCGCCGCGGTGGATGGTCTTGCCCTCGAGAAGGTGCTCCGCCGGCGGCTGCTCGGGCCCGCGCTGCACTGTCGTGCCGCGCCACCGGACAGACGGATGCGCCTGGCCTCGTGTGCCCGTGCAGCGTGCCGTGCGGGACTCGCGCAGCTTGCAGTGCAGGCGCCCATCCGGCACGATGCCGTTCTTACCGCGCGTGCCAGCTGTGCCGTTGAGTGTGACAGGCGGGATGACGGCGCTGAAGATCTTGCGCGGCTCCTCCTTGCCGCGCAGCCCCGCGTGCAGCGCATCACCGATCACGCGTGAGAAGATGTCGTCGCAAGAGCACACGGCTGCGAAAGGGTAGGAATATTCCTATTTGAAATCAGTTAAGCGATTGTGCGAGACCTTCGACACGAGATGCTTCACGCGCTTGGCGTCGCGCGCGTGCAGTGCCTCGAAAAGAGCTTGGAGGGCGGCATTCGGAGCGCAGGGGCCCCCAGCGCGAGATGAGGGGTTGGGCAAGACCAATTCGCGCTCCCCCCGTGCTCCAAGTGCGCCGTGCGCGAGTTCACGGTCAACCTCCAGCTCCTTTCACGGTCAGGCAACGCCGGGCTTTATCTTTCAACACTGGGCAGGGGACAAAGAAGAAAGAAACCATTTCACTGTGTGTATGCACCGCCGTTCAGACAAAACACAACCCCGGACCCAAGACGCACAAGCACAGACAGTCGAGGAAGGGATAGACAGCAACGACAGTCAGAAGTCAGCGCTGAGTCCCAGGGCGAATGCGATGACGGCCTCTAGTGCGAGCTCTAGCTAGTGAGCTCATCGCTACTATATGCAGCGAGCGAGTTAGGCCGTCTTCCCTCAGCGGCCCGCCGCCTTCCCCACCAAGGTAGCCGAGTCCCGAGAGGCAGGCTTGCAGCTCACTCACGATTCCCCTCTCACTGGCCCGGCGCCCACGTCTCGATCTTCTTGGGCAGCAGCTGGTTCGACAGGTCCTCTCCGTGGCCTAGGTAGGCGTCCTCGCCCTTGCCCCACGTGAAAATGGGGCCGTCGGCGGTGCGGGCGAGGCTGTGCTTATCTCCAGCCGACAGAGCGACGACGCGCTGGCCGGCAAAGGCCTCGACCTTCTTTGGCTGCAGCTGGTTCTGCTGGTCGCTGTGGCCCAACCGGCCATGGTACCCATTGCCCCAGCTCCAGACGCTACCGTCGGCGGTGATGGCGAGGCTGTACCCGCCTCCAGCCGACACGGCAACGACGCGCTGGCCAGCCAAGGTCTCGATCTTCTTTGGCAGAAGCCGGTGCTGCTCGTCGCCGTGGCCCAGCATGCCAAAGGCTCCATAGCCCCAGCTCCAGACACTGCCGTTGGCGGTGAGGGCGAGGCTGTGGTATGCTCCAGCCGACACAGCGACGACGCGCTGGCCAGCCAGCGCCTCTACTTTCTTCGGCAGCAGCTAATTCTGCTGGTTGCCGTGGCCCAGCCGGCCAGAGGTTCCATAGCCCCAGCTCCAGACGGCTCCGTCAGTGGTGAGGGCGAGGCTGTGCTGGCCTCCAGCCGACACAACGACGACGCGCTGGTCAGCAAAGGCCTCGATCTTCTTCGGCAGCAGCTGGCTCTGCTGGTCGCCGTGGCCCAGCTTGCCATCGTCTCCACCGCCCCAGCTCCAGACAGAGCCGTCGGCGGCGAGGGCGAGGCTGTGCACCCCTCCCGCCGACAGAGCGACGACGCGCTGATCAGCGAAGGCCTCGACCTCCTTTGGCAGCAGCTGGTCCTGCCAGTCGCCGTGGCCCAGCGCGCCCAAGCCTCCCTGGCCCCAGCTCCAAACGGCGCCGTCAGCGGTGAGGGAGAGGCTGTGGTTTGCTCCAGCCGACACGCTCACGGCGCGCTCGCCGCTCACCGTCGACGTGAGGCGGGTCGGCGTATTGAGCCGCGTCACACCCTCGCCCTGGCCAAGGAGGCCTGGGGCGTAGGGCGGCGCTGAGCCGCAACACGAGAGCCGCCCCTCGCTATCAATGAAGAGGCTGTGGTACTGGCCTGCCGCCGCCCTCGCCGGCGGGTTGGACTCGCACAGCAGCGCAGCAAGGCATAGCCACCGCAAGGCGCAGCTCTCGCCCTCTGGCTGCGCCGGCAGCTCGAAGCCGCGCTCTTGCGCCCACAAGCGGATGGCCTCTAGCGCGAGTGGGGCGTGGAAGAGCAGCGAGACGGCCGCGACGCGAGCGATGTCGGCGGGGTCGCAGCGAGAGAGGGCGCGCACGAGGAGCTCCGTGGGGAGGTCGAGGAGGCGGGCGGGCGGCGGCGTGTCTGGCGAGGGGGCGGCGGAGGCGGCGAGGCGGCGCGAGCGGCGCGAGCGGCGCGTTGGGGTGGACATCGCGAGGAAAAGAATTTTACGTGCGAGGAAAAGAATGTAAAACAAAAAAACCCAAGCTTCGGCGGGCACGTCGCGCCGCATGGTGGCCGCGCTGCGCCGCTCGCCGCTGGCGCGCGGTTGATCGCGGCGCCGACTCCGCGGCAGCGCCATCTCACGCGGCGGGGCGCGTCGCGTCGTCGGCGCCAAAACAGACGCGAGCTCACGGCGCGGCCGCGGCAGCAAAAACACCAACCGTCTACTTCTCCTTCTCTTCTCGTCTCGTCTTGTCGCAGGCGCACACGCGCGCGACGTGCGCCCGTGTCGCCGCGTTCGCTCCGCGAAGGACGATTCGAACCGGGAGCCAGTCGGCGCAGCGGCGGCACGCGGCGGCAAAACGCACGACGCTCACCTCATGGCGTCCGGGCCCATGACCGGCACGCCATCTCGATTTCCACTCGCCCGACGCGCTCAGTCTCCGCTGCCGGCTGCCGCAAGAGCGGCTGGCTATCGACAGCGTCTTGCCGGTTGTCGGATGGGAGAGTACAGAACGTCTTGAGTGTAACTGTGTACGTGAGATCGGTCTTGGTAACAAGCACAGTCGGTCTATCCGAAGCGATGCACTCGTTTCCGTTGCCCTCGGAGCTTGACACGAAGCTCAGCGCACCCCGCAAAACAGGAAGAGCCGTCCGGCAAGAAGAGCTCGACAGGGAGCGAGAACCGTTAGAGGTGCTCCGAGAGGTATCAGGACTCCGTCATAACACGGTAAGATCGCCCCAACAATGACCGCGCAGACGTCGGATCTCGTTGAGATATCTTCCAAAATATGCTCTTCCCGAGCCGGCAGCATGCAGAGAGGCGCAGAAAGGCTACGAGTGCTCGACGAGTTTTGAGACCTGCGCGGTCAAACCTGGGGGGAACTGACCGCACCATGACGGACGTCCGAAACCTGCGTGAGCACCTTTGACGGTTCTCGCTCCCCATCGAGCTCTTCTTCCTTCTTGCCGCACGGCTCTTCCTGTGTGCCGGCACAGAGCTCCGTGCAAGCCGTCCAGCGTGACGTGACGAGTATATCGCTTCGACGGATCGACCGTGCTTGTTATCAAGACTGATATGACGTACACAGTGACACATCAGACGACACATATTCTCTCCCCCGGCGGGCCGCCAAAACGCTCTCGACGAGAGCCACAAGAAGCCGTCCGCACAGCAAGCCGGTGGAGGCCGAGCGCGCGGAATCGATGATGGCGTGCCGGCCGTGGGCCCGGACGAAGGTCCTGGCTCGAAAACGCGAGCAGAGGCCGCCGTGTGGGGCCACGGCGAGCCTCGGAGAGAAAGGTCAGCACCCTATCTCACGCGGTCGGTTGGGTAGGAAGGTGCTTAGCAAGCTTTAGCAAATGTCCAGAATGTCCAGAAGGTGCTTTAGCAAGCTTTAGCAAATGTCCAGAATGTCCAGAAGGCCCGCAGGCCTTCACCAGCAAACCACAATGTCTACTTTTCAAAGCCCATGACTGACTGGGTTGCTCACTCGTGGAGGCGACTCTTTGAGACACGTGTGACCTACGGCTTAACCTGACTGAGTGAGACCTTCGGTAGAACACCTGAGGCCTTCTGAACACCTGCAGAGGACCCTCTAGACGTTCCCACATTCTTTTCCAACCTTCTGGACACCTTCTGGACATCTTCTGGACACCTTCTGGACATCTTCTGGACACCTTCTGGACCTTCTGGACATCCCTGGACGCTCCACAAACCCCATTCTCTGTGTAAAGACGAGAATGGAATTTTAGTGACATGTGTCCCCCGCCCTGCACGATCTTGGGTGTGGAGGGTTCTTCCGCAAAAATGAATCCGTCCCCTCACCCCTCGTCACTAACCCGACACAGAACTCAAGAAGAGAGAACTCAGAGCGGTGCTGTTCACCCCACATTCCGCGAACTTTCATTCAATCAATGCACCGCTACAATATACTCGTTTATTCACGAGGTGCTGTGAACAAACAAAGAAGAAGACGCCTGCAATCAATGACAGCCTGTACCCCTCTCGCCACACCCCCGTGTCTCGCCCGCTTCGAGCGTTCAGGTCCGCGGCCGCCACAGCGCTGCCAGTGTGAGCGCGACCAGCACACATCGGCGATGTCATGACGACTGCCCGCGTCTCTCATCCGCCGCAGATACCATGCTCGCGCTCCTCGTCCACGCCTCAACGGGCTTTGCCCCTGTGCCTGACGACTGCCCTGCTGACAATCGCCTCTCGAAGCCCGAGATCAAGGCCACATTCCCTACCCCTCTCAGCAAGGAGTCGGCGGCGAGCCCGGAGGTCGCATCGTGGTTTGTGGACAACGTGGCAAGCATCCCAATGGCGGGCCCACCGGCGATGACGGCCCGCCAGATCGAGCTTGCCAAGATGACAGCGCAGGAGTTTATGGCAGCACGGGCGGCAGGCTCGGTGACGTGCGTTGAGTACGCCGAGGTGCTCACGATGCGCGCCAAGCATTACAAGTACATGGGCCAGTTCATGTACTGGGACAACATGCCCGACCAGATGGACGTGGTCATGGCGGCCGCGGCCGCGCTCGATGCCAAGGTGAACAGTGACGGCCGCCGCCACACTCCGTTTTGCACTCTCTGTCACTGCCCCCGCGGCCCACCACAGGTTGCCACCGAGGGCGTCGACTCCATTGCACCGCTCTACTGCCTCCCCGTGCCCATGAAGGGCACCATGGCCACCATCGACTTCCCGTCGTCGGCCGGCGTTGGCGTGCTGCACGACAAGAAGGCGGTCAAAGACGCTGGCACGCCGGCGCTCGTCAAGGAGCACGGCGGCATCGTTTTCGCCAAAACTAATGTGCCCGAGTTCGCCGCTTCGTGGGTGACGTGCAACTACGCCAACGGCTGCACCCTCAACCCTTACGACCACGCGCTCACGGTCGGCGGCTCATCAGGCGGTTCGGGCTCAGCCGTCGCTTCGTACATCGCGCCGGTCGCCTTCACCGAGGACACGGGCGGCTCCACCCGCCACCCCTCGTACCAAAACCACAACTTTGGCTACGACCCGTCGCGCAACCACTACCCGAACCACGGCAACCCAGGTATGTCCTACACCAACGACCAGGTAGGTATCAACACGCGCACCTTCTCCGACATCCTGGCGTTCGACGCAGCCTTCGTGGGGATCCAGGCCGAGCACGCCGCGGCCGCGTTAGCAGCCAAGACCATCGGACAGATCAAGGTGGGCGTGCCAAAGTACCCGTTCGTTGAGATGTACACCTTCGACGGCTGCAACAATTATGGCGAGCCGATGCCCGCCCCGCCCCCCGCCCCTGTATTCGTGCACGTAGAGAGGAAAGCGTGTCATTTTTGTGGTGCCGGCAGGCTGGCCCACCTACCCGTCCAAGCTCACCGTGTCCGAGGGCATCATGGCCAAGTACGACGCGTCGATCGCCGCGATGACGGCGGCGGGCGCAACGATAATCGACAAGGAGTGGCTAGACGCCGACGGTAACGGGCGGAACGATGTGGCGGACAACATGCTCTGCGTCGGCGACGTCAACGGCGCCCCCTACGACGTGTTCCTCGCGACCTTCCATTCCTTCTCGGGCCAGGTGGCCGAGTGGGTGCGCGGCTACCTCAACACTACCGTCGCTCTGAAGGACATCACGGACGACATCTACACGGCCGGGGCGGGGCATGGCCCGGGCGGCTTCCTCACAATCGGCGACGTGACCGACGAGACTCGATTCCGCTTCGGCATCGGCCCGTACTACCTCGACACCATCGACGTGTGGAACTCGTGGGCCGCTCCCCTCCATGTCCCCCTCTCACCACGCGCCCCGGTCCTTCATCGTGTGATTCACAGCCGCCAGCCCCCCCCAACCAGGTACTTCGACACGTGGGGCGTCGACGTCATCTTCACGCCCGCGCAGTTCTGCGACGCCTTCACCTACGAGGGCATGGCGGGCTCCACCCTCTCGCAGCGTCTTGACGGCGTGACCACCTACGACTCGTCAGTCTCGCTCTGCAACTTCGTGGCGTACTGCGCGTACAAGAACATCCCTGTCCCCAAGGTGACGGTCCCCGTCGGCACCGATGCCTCCGGCAACCCCGTCAGCGTCGAGTTCTGGGGCCGCTCGGGCCCGGCGGGTGCCACGGACAAGATGTGGGCGTTCGACGACACGTATGCCAAGACGGGTGACCTCCCCTTCCTCTACACCATCAAGCCGCTCGTCGAGGCGATCGCCGCTGACCCGTCGCTCGTGCGCGTCGACGCCGCGCTCGTCAAGGGCGTGGGCAACCTGTTTGCCTGAAGAGCTGGCCGGCCTCCCGGAACTTGCAGGCGAGGCCAGTTAGGCTCGCGCAACGACTCTTCCTGCACGAGGGTCTCGACTCTAGTCTTCGTTGACAAAGTAGAAATGGCAGCAGCTCCTGCGCGGCAAGTAGATGCGATCCATCATACAGTGTATCGGATATCCTGCTGAGATGCCCACACCTGAACACTTTTAGAGCGTCCTGACCGCCTCTGTACGCGTACCGCCGTAGCCGAGCCGAGTGATGGGGCTCCCTGACACCCAGCGTTGTATTTGTTGCTAGATGTGTTGTATGCATATGTGTATTTTGAGACTTACGGCTCTAGACATTTGTACGGCCGCCGTTCTGTGGACTATGCGACGATTGGCCAGTAGCGAGAGGCCATATCGGCGGTGCGACAAGCCGGATTACACTATATATAGAGAGAAAACTGAGCACTTGGAGAAAGGAATTTTCTTTGTGTTGACAAGTTCGAAGCCTCCGGACCGCGAGCGGAGGTTGCGCTTACGGGGTCGGCTGGAGTTACTTACTGTGTACGGTTCCCTCGTCTCGCCCTGTGCATGCTTGCATGCCCCAATCCAATGTTTCGCGTGAATTCTTGTTTTGCCTTGTGCAGGCGCGTCCACGCCCAGGCGTGCGTTATACACCCGACGCCACTCCACCCCAGTGTGAATCCACGAGACGCCTCGCCCGCCGCTCCCAACGCGCTCGCCCGCGGTGTGACCTAGAGGAGCTTGGAGCGGCTGCCGCCTTGGCTGCCGCCCTTGCCACGCGCGCACACGGCCAGCATCCGTCACAGCGCGCCCGTGAGCGCGTGCCGGCTGGGCCGACGAGAAATAGGGGCCTCTCGGGCCTCTCCTCTACTCTGCTTACCCGCCACGCGATGTCGTATATACAGCCTAATTTGGTGGCTGAAGGACCCGATGGTCCTGTCACATTCGTGTTCCGAGTCGTGAATAGAAGAATTCTTCTTGCGGCGGTGAGTGGACCGGTGGGTAATCGAGGGCCCCGCGCGCGGCGGGCCCGAGTGTACCGAAAGGTGTGTACCGCTTGGCACAACACCGAACCCCCCATATGGACCCGCCTTGGGGATCGCCTCCGACAGCGTTTACGAAAACATAAGTAGTCCCGCGAGGTGTGAATTTGGCCGCCCCAGTAGCCCCCTTCCAATGGATTGGTTTTGCGGCGCGCGTCCCCAGAGCGTCGTGTGAGTGCACACACACACAGGTAGGTAGGTAGGTAGAAAGGTGAAGAACAGCCAGGCTCGGACTGGACACCAACGCGGTATGGGTGGACGCTGGACAGATGATGACACACACACACACCAGAGCGTCCAACTATTTGGGGGCGGGGGTTTTCTTTGGGCAGCCAGTTTGTACGCCAGCGCCGGCCGCAGGGTGTCGATGGGCCTCGACGGCACGCTCGAGGCGGCGCTCGACGCCGCCGCGCCGGCCATGCGCGGCCTCCGCTTCGTGCTCCTGACGTTTGGCAACGCCGCCTTTTCGGAACTGCTCCGCAACTTTTGCGCGCATGCCCGGCGGGCGGGCGCGGCGCACGTGGTCGGCGCTGTCGACGTGGGCGCCTTTGAGCTGCTCAGGGAGAGCGGCTCGCCGTGCTACAAGACACCGCTCGCGCTGGCGACCGGCTACTCGCTCGACGGGGCTAACAGCCACTCGTCGGGCTCGTGGAAGGCCTTTGCCGCCATGCGGACGGGAGAGGTCGCCCGGGTTGTCGCCACCGGCCTCGACGTGCTTCACATCGACACGGACGTTGTTCTGCTGCGAGACCCGGCGCCCTCCTCACATGCACCGCCAGTCAAAGGCTCCAAGAAGGTTTCAAGGAGAGCTCCTCCTCCTGCAGGCGCCCTTCTGCATGTGCACCGCCGCCGCGCGCGCCGAGTTTGGAGACGCCTCGCGCTTCCCGTGCTCTGCGCTGCGCGCCGCCGACGTCGCGGTCTCGTCGGACAATATGGGGCCTAGCAGGTATGGAACCTAGCAGGTATACGCGTGAGGGCGGAGAGGCGCAAACGTCGCCCGTACTCCTCCGAGACTCCGAGACAGCGCGCTCGCCGCGCCACGCCCCTCGGACTCTTCGGGCGCCTGCTGGCCCCTCTCTCTCCCCACCCTCCCGTCCGTCCGTGTGAGGGTGCCATCGTGGTCAATGCCGCCCGAGCTGCTCCCGACCAGCCCTCCCTCCTAGCAGGTCCGTCGCGGGCGGCGCCGCCTACCACGGAGCAGGCGCTGTAGTGTAGACAGAAAAAAGAATCCGCAGCGACGGTAGACAGCTCTGTAGACGCCTCCCACGGAGCAGGCGGCCGCAGCTGCTCGCCGGGCCCTCCCGAGGCGCGGCGTCCTCTCCTCACAACTGCACTCACTCCCGCGCGAGGGCAGGCACCTTCAACTCGGGCCTACTTCTCTTCCGCGCCACCGCCGCCGGCCGGCACTTCGCCGCGCAGTGGCACCGCAATGTCGCCTCTCCCGAGCGCGGATCGCGCTTCTGGGGCAAGACGTCCGACCAGCAGGCGAGCTGCGACCTGCTCCGCCTTCACCGCTCCAGGTGTGAAGAGACGCGGCTTCACGCCGAGGTCCGACGCGCAGGTGTCTGCAGCGCGAGGGGCGGGCGGTCGTATCTAATATGTGGCGTGCATAGTCCGCTTCGCGCAATCTTGACCATTTGCCCGAGAGGCGCTAGCCACTAGCATGGTGTGGTCGTCTGGTGCCATTCCACGCCTGAGTTGGTGGCAGGTCTTCAATGCTATGGTGCGGAGGGAGCGGCAGTGGCCCGGCGTGGGCGGGCGGCGCGGCGAGTGGATCATGCGGCGGCTGCACGAGGCGCGGGGGAGGGAGGGGGGAGGGGGCCGCGGCTCGTAGCGCTTGCGCGCACTCACCGCGGCGCCTCGCTTTGCAGGACTGGGACGGCAATCTCTCGCTCGGCGCTCTGCCGCTGCCGCTCTTCATGAATGGACACGGCTACTTTGTGCAGGCCAGCGCCCCGGCCGCTGCAGAGTGGCGCAAGCAAGCCGTTCCTGTTGTGACCATCCGATACTGTGAGCAGGCGGCGCACCGATCGCTGCAGGCGTCGGTCCCACCGCAGCGCAGCAGCAGGAGCAACAACACACACCACCCTTCGCCAGCCCTTGACCCTGCCCCCTTGCCCCCCTTGGCGCCGCAGGTGTCGCCCTTTGCGGTGCACGCAGCCTGCTCGCCCGACCGCGCCTCGTGCTTCGCGGCTTGAGCCGTGAAGAGGCGCTGTGCACAGGTGCACGCAACCTACTCGCTGGACAACCACGACGGCGTCGCCAAGCGGCGCGCGCAGTAGTAGCAGTAGTAGTAGCAGTAGTAGTAGGAGTAGGAGGAGGAGTAGGAGTAGGAGTAGGAGTAGTAGGAGTAGTAATAGTAATAGTAGTAGTACTAGTAGTAGTAGTAGTAGTAGTAGTAGTTGTGCCATGCGATCCAGTGCTGCCAGAACCCACGAGCAAGGCCCTGGCCGCCGCCGACGGTGCCTCCGACGTAACAGCAGCCGCGGCAGCAGCCTCCGCCTCCGCCGCTTCCCCCGCCGCTTACTAGACTAGTACTACTACTACTCGCCCGCCCGCGGGACGGGAGAGTCGACACGCACAGAGGCGTCCGCCGCCCTCGACGCGCCGCCGTCCACACACTTAGGAAGCGCTTCCGCGAGGCTGGCCTCTGTGAACGGCGTCCAGGTCACACCTCTAGCTGTGAACAGGCAGCGCTTCCGCGAGGCTGGCCTCTGGCTCGCCGACGGAGAGGAGTACTTTCGCGGACGGTTCCTCGCCCTCAACGCCTCGGTCCCGCCCGCCGTCGCCGCCGCCCTCGGGGCGGCACGCAGCGCCGGCCAGTCACCGAACCACATCGGCGTGCGCGTCTCACGCTCACAGACTCACTTCACACTGAGAGGAGAGACATATCCCAGGAGAACCCAGTCCGACACACCCTAACCGGGGGAAGGCGACGCGCCACGTGCGGCGCCCAACCACACCTGCCCGCCGAGGACTCGTGAGGTGACTAGCATGAGTGAGCGCCTCACAGGCGTGCACGCGGCGGCGCTGCGCGGCTACTTGGCCGAGCTACGCGACGCGCTCGCCCTCGCGCGCGCCCTCCGCCGCACCCTCGTGCTGCCGCGCTGGACCTGCTACGTCGACAAGCTCTGGGCGGGGAGCGACAACATCATCGGTCAACGCCCGCCACACGCCCGCCACACCCGCCACACGCCCGCCACACGCCCGCCCTCGCCCAACCCCGCCCGCCCCCGCCACCCCGCGCCCCCGCCACCCCACGCCCACGCCCGCGCCCGCGAGCTCAAATCGGGCGCGGAGGGTGTTGGCCCCTCCTCCGCCTCGCCCCTCCTCCCTCCCCGCCCCGCCCTTCCCCGCCGCACACGCCGCACGCGCCCCGCCTCAGGCATGGGCTTCATGTACCCCGGCTCGCAGGACGCGCCCTTCCTCCCCTTCGCCTGCCCGATGGACCACGTCCTCTCGCCCGCCGCCTGGGCAAAGGCGGAGGTCGACTACCGCGACGGCTCTTTCCTCTCCTCGCCGCGCCTCTCGCCCGAGCTGACCGCGGCGGCCGCCGGGCCGCCGCTGCTCGACGACCGTGAACGGCGTCTCCTCACGCGCCTCTGCTGCGAGCAGGCCGCCGTCGACGTGCAGCTGCTCGAGCGCAGCGCCTACGACACGGCGGCGGCGGCGGGCGGCGGCGCGACTCTCCTTCCGCTCGGCGCCACCGCGGTCGAGGCGGCGAAGCTGCTAGGAGGGCGGAACGGTGGCGCAGCGCTGCTGCGGCTTCCGCACGCGCGCGGCCTGCTCTGCGGCGTCGGGGGGCGGCCGGCGGCGACGCGGGAGTTCAATCACTTCGCGCAGCCGCTGCTGCGCGCGCCAGCGTGGTGCGCCCGCTGCGCGAAGCGCGAGGGCTGCCCCTCCAACCTCGCAAAGTGGCTCACGCCGGAGCAGACGGGCTCGCCGCGCGGGCACGGGGAGTGGTGCTTGCGCACGCCCCCACCGCCGCGGTTTCGGCCCGGCCAGTGCGTGCTCAACGATGCCGTCACATAGCGGCGCTTGGGGGAGACCGGCAGCGGAGAACAATCTCCTCGCCCCGGGCGCTCTGCGCGCGCACGCACTTTTCCCTCTGAAGTTTGCGTGAAATAAATAAATAAATAAATAAAAGGGTCAAACTCTGTGAGACGAGATGGGATTTTAGCGGGACATAAAACGGACATTGTCCCCGCCCTGCGGCCGCCCACTGCACGATCTTGGTGAGGGAATAAATAAATAAAACGGGCAAACTCTGAGACGAGATGGGTGAGGAAGGTCTGGCCCCGGCGTTATTTTCTTTCTTCTCTTCACCTCACCGTGGTGTTACTGAGTTAGTGCCAGTGCGCGCCAGTAAAGAAAGAAAGGAAGAAAACAGACAACTCGTGTCGGAGCACTTGGGGAGCAGTTGGAGTGCAGTCATTAACCGCACATCCAAGGGCCGGGGAGCTAAGAAGCGCAACCCAGCGGGCCGGATGATTGGCATCGGGTTGCGGGCAAGAGAGCCCTAGCCCTGGGGGTGCGCGTTCGCAGGGAAAGGGCCATAAAGTAAACACGGGTCTCCGAGGGTTGGTTCCGTGTACCGGGTTTCCCCTTTACTTCAGAACGCCCCCTCTACTCGGAGCTAGTAGACGACACTGTACACCACGCACGTACACAGGTCCTCACTCAGCATCCCGTCCCGGGGTTCCACCGCCAGCCTACCCGGGGCTCCGGTTCTCCCTGATTCGCTCTTTTATTCGCCAGCCGAGCGTCGCCTGACGGCCGCTGTAGCCGTTTCTGATGTCTCTTCTTTGGCCGAGGCCTCGCCTCCGCTTCACCTCCGATTGGTTCTGCCGCCTCCGAGAGCGTCGGCTGCCCTGCTGAAGTTTCCCCGGGCGAGGACGGCGGCATTGGGTCGCGTCGCTCCCCCTCCCAGGGAGGTCGGGCCCGCTCTCCCTGGTCGACGAGTCGCGCCCGCACCCGCGGCCTCTCTTTCCTTCTCGGCTCGCCCCTCCCCTCCGCCGGCTCTCGTCGTAGTCCAGCTGTGCGTACTTCCCGGTCCTCCGGTTGCCCTCGAATTCTTCTTTGTGGATGGTCGAGAATTCTCTTTCTCATTGGGTTGCGTAAATTCTTCGGCAGCAAAATTCTTCTTTCTCGCCATGTCCTGGACGCGGCTGCCTGGCTCTGGACTGTTCGAGGATTCCTACCCAGATGTGCGCGCTCCACCACCACCCTTCGCTCCCCGCGCACGCCAGCGGTGCCACGACCGGGATGCCGCGTCACGCCGCAGGAAGAGCTGATCACGAGAGGTGTGGCTTCGCGACGCCTGAAGGAAGGTATGCGACGCCACCCGACTACACTCAACCCACGAATAGCGATCCGCCACTGATTGTGCGGCTCCGCGCCACAGACGCCCCGCCACCGCTCATGCTGCGCCTCCACCGCGCAGAAGGGCGCTGGGTGGCGCGACAAGCCTGACACCGCGGGCCTGCGGCAGATCGAGGAATGGACCTCTCGGCGGCACCTCTCGGCGGCTGTGAGCACCGAGGTGGTTCCGGCGACCACCGCCGCCGCCGTTATCGTCGTCACCGCCGCTGCCGCCGCCACGTCATCCGTGGGCACCGGCGGCGGCATCGGGAACGGTGCCCGGCAGTGGTATCGGCGGCGGCGCCATACTTTAGCCACCCGACTGCACACATCTCCTCCGTGCAGCTTGTCGCTGCGCGGCTCGAATCGGGAGGACAGTGTGAGCCTGATCGTCGCGGCGGTGTAGCGTGTTGTTAGCCTAGGTGCACATTAATGGCTCGCGTCCCACGCGTCTCTCTCACAGTGTGATTCATTTTGCACCCCGTCTCTAGTCTGTTTATGTTTTTGGATGTCTGTGTGTTGGTCGTCGCGCTGAAGTGAAACATCACGAGGGCCGCGAGACCAGAGAGTGGACCGCGACTGTGGAGCCGACGGCCGCAGCGGTCGGATCCGACTCGCCCCACGAGCAGAGGACGCGCGCCCGCTCGAGGGCCGACGGCTCGCCGGCTGAAGAGTCCGCGCCTCCTCGCAGCAGCGCCCGCGCCCGGTCGACGGTGAGCGCCTGCGGGAAGAGGGACAGTGAGCGTGAGGACAATGCACTCACGCTTCTTCAGCCGCCAGTCTGGGGGCACGCCTCGAGGTGCTGGAGCGGCGTCCAGCCGCGGCCGGCGACCAGCCAGGCGGCGAGGTCGGCGTGGCCTTCGCGGTTCGCGGCCTCCTCGGGCGTGCCGAGGGGCGGAACCGCGGCGCGGGAGGCGCCGTAGGAGGAGAGGAGCTTGGCGACCTCGAGGTTGCCCTGGTGGCACGCCATGAATAACGGCGTGGCGCCTTGCTCGTCGGTTTGGTTGATCGCCGCGCTGGCCTCGAGAAGCAGCTGGGCGATGCCGAGGTGGTTGTTCTGGCACGCCACGTGCAGCGGCGTGGCGCCTTGGATCTGGGCTTGGTTGACCGAAGAGCCGGCGTCGAGAAGCAGCAGGGCGCACTCGACGTGGCCGTTCTGGCACGCCATGAACAGTGGCGTGGTGCCTCTGGCGCTGGCTTGGCTAACCGAAGCGCCGGTCTCAAGGAGCAGCCGGACGATGTCGACGTGACCCTTTTGGCATGCCATGAACAGCGGCGTGGAGCCGTTGTTGTTTGCTTGGTTGACGGCCGCGCCAGCGTCGCGCAGCAGCCGGGCGATGTCAACATGGCCCTTCTGGCACGCGATAGAGAGCGGCGTGGCGCCGATGTTGCTGGCCTGATCGACCGCCGCGTTGGCCTCGAGGAGCAGCCGGGCGATTTCGAGGTTGCCCTTCTGGCACGCAATGAACAGAGGTGTGACGCCGTCCGCTGCAGCTTGGTTGATCGCCGCGCTGGCCTCGAGGAGCAGCCGGGCACACTCGAGACGGTTGTTCTGGCACGCGACAAACAGCGGAGTGAAGCCGCCGCTCACGGCTTGGTTGACTGCTGCGCCAGCCTGCTGGAGCAGCCGGGCGCACTCGAGGTAGCCTTCGAAGCACGCGATGAACAGCGCGGCGCGGCCGGTGCCGTCCGTCGCCCCGACGCTCGCGCCGGCTTCTATCAGCAGCCGCACCGCCTCGGCCTGCCCGTGCCCAGCGGCCCAGGTGAGCAGCGTGTCCTGCCTCTCGGTGTCGAGCCGCGCGTCGAGCCTCCCGTGCGTCCGCCGCCCGGAGATGACGGCCAGCAGCGAGCCTAAGTCGCCTACCGCCAGCTCGGGCAGCAGGGACGGGCTAACGGCGCCGCTCATGCCATGCTTGCCATTGGGAAAAAGCGGGAAAACCCAGCCTCGCAAAAAATAAAAAAATTATGGGCGCACGCCAAGGCGCGAGGCGGTGGTGCTCGCCGGCGCTCGCGGTGCTTCGGTGCTCGAGCGCGCTCAACATTGTGGTCGTTCAGGGGGCTCGCACAGCGCCCGCAGGCACACACACACACACACACACACACACACACACACACACACACACACACACACACACACACACACACACACACACACACACACACACACACACACACACACACACACACACACACACACACACACACACACACACACACACACAGACACACAGCCCCTTCCCCTTCCCCTTCAAGACCGCAAGGGCGAGGACACGCGCAGGGGCCGCACCTCTAGCGAAGCCCACAGAGTGGGAGACTCCTATCACCGCCCTGCCACCCACGTGAGCCTTTTGGCCGCCTCTGTCAGTGTGCCCGTGATAGTGAGAGACTGCCAGTGAGAAGCCGGAGGAACGGTCGTACAGATCATGAAAGCGCGCTTAGGATTCATAAATAAATAAATAAAACGGACATCCCAAGCTACTAGGGCTGGGTCGAGGACAGACACGTCCCACCTTTGCAGGATTTTGCAAAAGCGAGGGGGGAGGGCTCATCGCCGCGCGGAGAGGGCTGGGCACAGGGCACAGGGGATCTCTCTCGCATAGGATATGTGCACTCGGCAGCACGAGGGCAGGGCTGGGCGTCCTATTTGTGCTCCCCCCTGGACCCCTCACTCTCTGGCACTATCCATCTGACCACTCATCTGCGGGGCTTGGCGAGCGGCCGCGCTGCGGGGCAGGGCTGATGAGAATGGGCTCTGGGTGTATCGTGACAGCTTGACGACGGGATTACCACAGGTGTTTCGTCCACCTCGGAGTCGTCTTCCCCGGCTTCCTTGCGTTCAGCGTGGCTCACCCTCCATGCCGTGAACAGGCGCTTTATCCACTCTATATTCTTCTCTCGTTCCTCTGCCCGTGCGTGCCTTGGTCTTGTCGTTGTTTCGCACCCATGTCTGTATGGCAATCGAGGCTGCCTTCCCCACTACCTGTAGTTCACTCGTCACCTCTCCCGCGAGCTCGCCTCTCTTTCTTTCGGGTATGGAGTCCGTGAGTGCGGGCAGCGCTCCGATGGCCACGGCGCGGAGAACAGATTTCTTCCGCTCGCCTGCTGCTGCCGACCAATTACTGTCGCTCTCGCATCTCTCATGCTCGCCGCCGCTGTGTCCACGCCGCTGAGCTTCGCCGGCGCCGCCGCGGCGCCGCTGGCCCGCGCCAGCGCGCCCGCGATGTCCGCGCTCCCGGAGCTCTCCAAAAAGCTCAAGTGCGCCCTCGCGCCCCGCGCCCGGCGCCTCGGAGCCTGCTGTGCTCTGCTGCACTCTCTGCTGCAGTCGCCGCGCCGGCCGCTAGCCTCACTCCTGCTCCTCCTCCCGCCCCCACCCCGCAGCCCGGTGCTCGGCTACTGGGACCCGCTCAACCTCGGTGCCGCCTCCCGCCTGCCGCCGCCGCCGCCCGCCCGCCCGCCGCCCGCCTGCCTCCCGCCTCGCCTCGCGGCTCGCTGTGCCGACCCCTGCCGCCTCCCTCGCAGCGGAGCTCAACTTCTGGGGCGCGGGCGACGACGCCACCGTCGGCTTCCTCCGCCACGCCGAGATCAAGCACGGCCGCGTCGCGATGGCGGCGTTTGTCGGCTACTGCGTCCAGTCCAACGTCCACTTCCCGTGGGCGCCGTTCAACTCGATCCCGACCAACATCGCGCCGGCGGAGCAGTGGGCGCAGCTGCCGGAGGCGAGCGCCCGCCTCGACGCTCCGCCCCTCGCACCGCCCCTCGCCTGCCAAGGCCTGCCGTGGCCTGCCTCGCCGCCAACTGCGGGGCCCCGCCCTCCCCGCCGCAGGCCGCAAAGTGGCAGATCATCCTCTTCGTGGGATTCCTGGAGGTGTACTCGGAGCACTCCTTCATCCTCGAGAAGTACGGCCAGAAGCACTACATGAAGGGAGGCAAGCCCGGCTTCTTCCCCGACTTCGACACGATGGTCCACCCGGTGAGACCTAACCCTAACCCTAACCCTAACCCTAACCCTACGACAGCCCGCGAGACGACAGCCCGAGAGGCCCGCTGCTGCTGCTGCTGAGACTGCTGCGGAGATGTGTGTGGGGCAGGGAGAGGAGATGGGGTGCCGGGGAGAGAAGGGGGGGGGGGCGGCGGGGGGGAAGAATTGTTTACAACGGTTGCCAGGGCCCCCCCCCCCCCCCCTCCCCGCCCACCCCCCGTCCTCCCCCGCCGCCCGACCGGCAGGTGCCGCTCAACCTGTGGGATCCGCTCAAGGCGTACAAGGGCGCCTCGGCCGAGCGGAAGGCGGCCGGCCCTCCCACAGAGGCTGGCGACAGCTGCTGCCGCTGCCCAGTCACTGTGATGGCGGTGATGCCACAGGCGGACGGCCTCCTCAAGGAGGTAAACAACGGTCGCCTCGCGATGATTGGCATCATGGGCTTCTGCGCCGAGGCGCGCGAGCCAGCTCTTCTCGGGCATTCGGGCACGTCCACGACATGTCCGAGACTTGTCCATAGGCGCGCGTGCCGGGCGCAGTGCCCGCCCTGAGCAACATTGCGCACTACGCGGGCGATCCGATGGCGCCCTTCGCCGCCAACTTCCACCTGCCCGGTTTTGCGTCCTAAAGGGCGTGCTAGCGCGTGTGGGGGGAGGGGGGGGGGGGGGAGGAGAGGCGGTTCGAGCGGTTCGGTGTGTGGGGAGGGGACGCCTCACTTTGTGTGCGTGCGCGCACGTTCGTGACGCGGCGTGGAGCACTCGGTGCTAGAGTCTCCGCTACCACAACCCTTCCTGTAGAAAAAAATGTTTGAAAAATCAGATACAGATTCCGCGTCCGCCTGGGGGTGGGGGCAGGGGGGCCGCCTGGCGCCCCTGGCCCTGCGGTCTGGGTGTGCGCTGGGTAAGTAGGTAAGGTACGTGGCTGGGTTCACAGCGATTGTAGGAAAATGTCGAAACCAAATCACGGTCGCGGCCTTCCGACTCGCGCCTTCGCCTCACTGGCACTATTGTAGCCCTGGCCGGTGCGCGTGTGGAGTTGAAGTTCCGGAGTAAAAATTCGAACGCGTTCTCTCACGGTGACCAAAAAATGTCCACCTCAGAGGCACCTCCGGAGGCAGGCCGCCGCACGCCGGCGACACAGCTCCAGCTGTCAAACTGACCCGCAGCTCCTCTCAGAGCGGGAACTGTGACGAAAGTTGACTGAGGCGGTTGTCAGGAATCATCATACGGATCACATGGTGACTCTCTCATGACGGGAGACCGCCCGACCACTCCTGGGTGGCACTGCCACCGGTGTCGCTCGACGTCCTGTCGACAGCGTGCCGACAGCGACACATACCATGTGGGACGCGTCGAGTATCGACCTCTACTGCTTACCCAGCCTTCGAGTGTATCCTGGCTGTGGTCCCACACCCACTGGTGTCCATCTCAGAGACCGCAGGAGGTCATGAGGGTCGATGGGAGTGCCAACCCCACAATGCCTAAAAACCCAGCCCAGTAAGGTAGATTTCTCCACACACACAAAGTGGTGGGGCAAGGGGGGGCGACCCTCGCATCTCCACGCCCGGACACGGGCAGGAGCCCCACGGCATTCAAAGTGCAAGCACTGGCCCGGTGCACGTGGGTGAGCAGCCTGCCCCTCCCTCCCGACAAACCAACTCCCGCACACACACAATCGCACTCTGGCCATCGAATGACTCCGAATGACTCACTGTGTGTGCTAAGACAGAATCTCCGCAGACATCCAAAACGGGCCGTGCCGCGTTTGTGGTGTCTTCTCAAGCACTAGCATCCGGACGCCGCACTCGAGCGGGCGGGTCACATCTATGTGGGCCCAGTGCGCACTAGGCGCATATGCTAGTGCTATCCTGCCCTATGGGAGGCAGAGGGATGGGGGGAGGGGGGGGCAGAGGTAAGGTGGGGTGAGACTGGGGAGGGCCTCAAAGGTCCTCGCTGAAGGGGGTGGGGCTGGCAGTGGGGGCGGAGCTGGCAGCTGCCGAGGCCCGAGCCCCTTTAAGGTCGAGGACGAGGCGTCGAGGCCCGGTGTCGAGGCGCTAATTAACCAAACGCATCCGGCGGAGCGCAGTGGACTGGTTTCAGCGCTACGGGGCGCGGGCGCTGGCAGGTCGTGGGCTCGTGGCAGGTGCGAGGTCGTTCGTCGTGGAGGTGGCGTGAAGCAAAATCGTGCAAGTAGGGGTCGGGAGGGGAGATTTGGGGTCGGCCAGAATAGCCCGTGTGCACGCTTTTTTGCTCTCCACAAGCAATCGAGATCTCTGCGAGAGAGTAGCCTAGATCGCAGACAGTAGATCGCAGACCAGGAGTGGAGATCCTAGCCGATTCTACCACACAGTCGGGCTTGGTTGAAGATGAAAGATTGAGATCACAGATTGTGGATCGTGTTGGCAGTTGCCAGGGTCAAAGGTGGAGATTGGAGATGGAGAACACAGATCGTAGATCCTCGCGCCGGGCATCCACCACTGGGGCGGAGATTGGAGATCGAGATTGGAGATTGGAGATCGCAGCTGGCGGCGGCAGGGGTCAAATGGGAGATTGGAGATCGGAGATCGGAGATGTGGGTGTGAATGAATCCATAGCGCATCTCCTTGAAGGTTCGAGCCCCCCCCCCCTCCCCCGGCCCCCCGAATCGAGATTGGAGATTGGAGATTGGAGATGGAGATCGGAGATCTAAACTGGATCCGGCAAAATATGACGCTGGTGCTGGAGATTGGAGATTGGAGATAGAGATTGGGGATCTGACTGGATCCGGCCTAAGATGTGTCGACGCTGGAGATTGGAGATTGGAGATTGGAGATTGGAGATCACAGAGGCCGCTGTGATGATCTTTTTGTTTTTTAAAGGTTACTGCCGTGCGCGGATGGCCCGGGGAGCCTGCGGCGCCATTTTAATCTGCGCTCCTCTTTATGGCCTGCGGCGCCTGGCTTGAGCTAGGAAGTGTAAACGAATCCGCCAGGGCGGTATGCAAACACGGAGCGCGCTGCGCGCGCGGTCCATGTACGCCGAACTGGGGGCGTTGTCGTGCGGTTCGCGCGCTGCCATCAACAAATAATTTTGCGTGAGGGGGGGGGGGGGGGGGCTCATTCATCATGTGGCACGTTGTGGCGGAAGATGTGCTTCGAGCGAGCGAGAAAGACGAAGGCCTATGCAGGCGGATTTGCACATGCACATGCACATGCTACATGTACATGTGGCAAGGGGGCAACGCGTGCAGGGCGAGAGGGCGGCTCGACACGCCTGCTCCGCGGCCTCCGTGTTGGTGCTCGGAACGAAATGTAGAGGGTCCTCCTTGGTGTGCGCGAGATGCTTGTACAACCCGCCAAGGCCTCCCTCCGTGTCGAGCCGGTCAATCAGCACGCCGACGTCAGAGGAGCAGAGTGCCGACCCGGCGGGCAGGGCCAGCCGCTCATGGACGCGACGGGCACGCTCAGGCACGCCAGGTGGGAAGTGGTGCATGCCGCTCAGGAGCGCCACGAGCTCCTCCTCGGTCTTTAGAGGATACAGGTTCGCGGCGAACTCGGTCATGCCAGAGACGAACGAGGTGAGCTCCATCGCGGCGCGCTCATCACAACGATGGAGGCGCGTTCTCCGATCTTCATCTCCGATCTCCAATCTCCAATCTCGTGTGGGGGAGGCGTGTCAGGGGGGGGATCGACGTCCTTCCAAGGGGATGCTCTTTTCCTTTCACACCTTCAAGTGGATCTCCACCCCTCTTTTCGCGCCATTATGCAATCTCCAGTCGGCCACACGATTCTCGAGGCGCCTTTGGCGCGAAGTCAACATCTCCGTCTCCGGCCTGAGCTCGAGGTGCCGAGCGGCAGCTCAAGATCTCTATCATCAGTTAAAAATCTCTGAGTTTTGTGAGAGATGCTGTGTGTGGGGAAGATCTCTGATCGGCATCTACGATCTCCACTCAACAAATCTACTGGCCTGTCCCGCAGAGATCTCGAGTATGATCTCCACGCATCATCTTACATGCTTCGAACACACGGGCAGCGCCACGACTCACAAAAATAACGGCCAACCGGACGTGCGATCTCGCAAATTCTCGATTTTTTCTCGACAGCGCCCGCGGGAGCCATAACCACCCGGCAAGGGCCTACAGAGAGCCTTGCCCTGCAGAGCTACCGCTGTCTACCCACCCAGCATGCGGGGGGCGTACTGGGGGGGCAGCACCTGGCCACTCACGGCCCACTACCGGCCGTGGTGCAGGGGCGTCGATCTTGGCGGTGGCGTGGAGCGCGACGAAGGCGGTGGAAACGAGGGTGGCGGCAACGGTGGCGGCGGCTGGGGAGGCGGCGGCGGCAGCGGCGGCGAGAGTGGAGACGGCGGGGTGGTGGCGGCGGGGGGGGTGGCGGGGTGACGGGGCGGGGCGGCTGGAGGCGAGGGTGAGAGCGGCGGCATGCCGGAGGAAGGTGGTGGCGGCGGCGGCGATCGGGAGGCAGCGAGGAGTGTGAGGGCGAGAATGGCAGCGGCAGCGGGTTCGAGCCGCGGCGGCGCGAGGGCGGCCAAAGGGCGTCCGTGGGGAGGGTGGAGGTGACGGTGGCGCGGCGAGGGTAGGACGAGCTCGCGGGCGTCTATGCGCACCCCGTCATATGCGCCGTCCGAGCGTCCGTGGTGAGGCGCTGCGAGGGTCGGCGATGCCATCGGCGGTGCCAATGAAGCTCACAGCGAGGCCCGCGAAGCTGGTCGCCCAGTCCGTGTCGTCGATGGTTGCCCGCTTGAGAACAAGCCGCCTGAGGTGGCAGGGAGGGCGGCGTGAATACTCGCAGCTGGGGTGGTTTTGGCCTTAAGTTGTGGATGGGGGCGGGCGGGTGTCACCTTCTGGCGTGCTCGAGGAGGTTGTCAGCTGCCCAGACCCACCGGGGAGTGAACCCCGCCGCCCCATATTCTGGAGGCGGGCTTCCCGCGTGGTGTCAGCTTGCAAGCGAGCGATGACGCCTGATAAACAGCCCGTATACCGTCTCCACAGCCGGCGGCTGAGCCACGGGCTGCGTGCTGCATGCCCGCACCGTTGTCAGATGATCAAGTCGGTCAAGGCGACGGGTGCGGCGAGCCACGGCTCCTCTCGACATCTCACCAGCTCCGCGCGAGAAAAGGCGCGCAAGACGCCGACTCCAGGGGCTTGGATGCGAAGTTGAGTCGCACCAGACGCAGCAGCTTCGGTATGAAGTGAGGGGGGGCATCTAGGAGGCAAAGGTTTGCTGGGTCTGGCTGGGTCGGGTGCCGTCCTTCAGCTGCCCCGCCGCCCGAACTGAGCGTCAGCAAAACAGCCTCCGCAGCCCTCCCTGCCGGTTGAACGGTCTGCGATCGACGCGATCTCATGCGCCGAAGTCGGAACTTTGCTAAATCTCTCTTTCTCTCTCTCTCTCTCTCTCTCTCCGAAGTCGGTGGGAAGAGATGATGATGAGTGGCCGTGGTCGAAGTCCTGGACCGCATCGCCGAGTGTGCGTCGCGCCCGAGGAGGGCAACGCTCGCAGCGTCAGCGAGTCAGGAGCTCGAGCATTCTCAGGATTTTTGTCGAAGGGGAATTTAGTTGTTTTTGGGGACGGCGATTTTATTTGTTTTGCGACCCCTCCCGACCCCTAGTGCAAGCTAGGAGACGGCGTGCAGGAGGCGCTCCGGCGTGGCCCCACTCCCGCGGAAGAGCCGCTTCGAGGTTGGGTTGGAGTAAATCTCCTTCTGTTGTACGACGGCCTTGCCCTCGTAGCGCGTCGCCGGGTCGGCGGACCAGCCGTCCGCCGGTCGCAGTAGCCCGTTGTTCCATGTCGCCTGCAGCATGAGATCGTACCAAAAGGAGCGCTCGAGCAGCGCCGCCTCGAGCCCCTCCGACTTCATCACTTGCACCGCCCACACTGCATCAAGCGCGGTATGGAAGCCGCGGTTCGAGCCGAGGCCCTGCGGCCTACGGAGGTGCAGCCAGCAGCGCGGCTGAGTCCGCACATCCCCCACGGTCGCACGGGGGTGTCGCGGCACGCGCGGCGCACCAGAATGGCTCGAGCATCGAGTCGCCAATGGGAAGCACCGGCACGAGCGAGGAGCCGCCGGCCGAGAAGGCTGAGACGGCTGCGAGCCATTCGCGCTGCCGCTCTCGCGCAGTGGTCGCGCTCGCTTCGTTGACCGAGGTCTTCTTTTCGAGCTCCCCGACCGACCTCTGCTGCCCCTCGAGCTGCGCCTTGAGGAACTCCTGCGTCTGCGCCTCATTCATGTCGCCGAGGCAGCCGCCCTTTGCGATCGCCGCCTCGACCGCCTCAATTGACTTGCGCAGCTCCACCATCTCCTTCTTCCGCTTGGTGACCTCCTCCTCCGCCTGCACCGCCGCCCGCTCATAGTACTTGGTCTCCGCCTCTCGGAGGTACGGGTGCGTCTCGAGGCCCGAGCCGGTGACGGTGCCGTCGCGCTGGACCGCGAGCACGCGGAAGCCGGCGAGGCAGCGCGCGCGCGTCGAGAAGTCGAAGAGCTTGGCGGGGTGGAAGTCGCAGAACTGCGTGTGCTCCGGCAGGCCGATGCAGGTGGCAATCTTGCGCGCGAGCACCATCAGCGCCTCGACGTCGAGGTTCTGCTTAGTTAGCAGATCGGAGGCGGGCAGGTCCTGTCGCAGCGCGTTGTGCTCGAGCAGGCTCGCCTTCTTGATCGTCACGACGATGTAATGCGTCTCTCCCTTGAGGTACTCGGCAAACTCGAACTTGATGTTGGCCGCGGTGAGGCGCTTGCCTGCCGGGTCGAACGGTCGCGCGGTGAAGGAGCGCAGCACGGTGTCCTTCGTCAGCTTGTCCTTTGGGTCAAACTCCATGTTGATGACGAAACCGATGGCTTGACTGAAGCGGTCGATCGTCTTGTCGATCCCCAGCCGCACGCACGAGTTTGACCACTCGCCCTCGGCCAGCAGCAGCGCGTCGAAGGGCAGCAGCGTCACGCCCTCTGGCGCCTTCTTGGAGGCGTCGAGCGCGAAGCTCGGATCGAGCTCAGACTTTTGCACCATGTTGCACTTGCCCTGCCCGGTCCCGGTCTGGTAGGCGCCGATCTTGAGCTTCTTGAAGTCGAGCACGCCAGCTAGCGCCGCGTCCTTGGCGGCCGCCTCCGTTGTCCAAGCCTTCCAGGACGCCGCGCCCGACGCAGGCGCCTGCACGGCGACCATTTCGGTTCCGTAGGAGAAGCGCACGCCGAGGAGCAGCGCGTTCTTCAGCAGGACGAGCTGAATCTCGCGTGTTCCGAGGTGGAGCATCGCATTGTTGTTGGAAAACTTGGGGTAGAAGGTTCTCGCGCCGTACGCCATGAGGTCGTCGGCGGTCATTGGCCAGAGCAGCAGGATGTTGACGCGCGAGAAGGAGTCGCGCTTCTCGACAACGTGCACGCGCATCCCCATCAGAGCCGCCTCGACGGCGGCGCGCAGCCCGACGGGGCCGGCCCCAGAGATGACTACGCGAGGAGAGTCCTCTGGCTTTGGCGGCGGCGGCCGTTTCTTGAGGTTGTTGGAGAGAGCAACCATGAGCGACTTGGTCTTGTGAGGCACGGGCGAGGAGGCCGTGACCGTCTGCACCGCATCGAACGCCGCCTGACCAAACGCCTCGGCCGGTACACGGCACGCCGCTCGCAGCTCCGCGTACGCCTGGACCGCCTCGAGCACCTCGTTGGCGGCGAGAAACGAAGCCCATGCTTTCTTGAGCGCATGGCCGTCGGGTGGCTCGGCGAGGTGCGCGTCATCCTCGCGCAGGCCGACGAGCGTGAGAGCAGATTCGATTGCCGAAGGCCGCTTCCTCAACACCGTTGGCTTGACCGGGGACGCCTCGGGCATCACTTGGTCGACTGCTGCTTCCGCGGTCAGCACGGCGACAGCCTCTTTCGCTGGGGACTTTGGAGGGGCGCTCTTGCCGTTTCGAGCACGGTCGGCCTGTAGGAATGGATTGGCAGCACGCGTAGGGAGCGACGCGTCCGGCTGCACCTTTCGCTGCTGGCTGCCGGCCCGATCTGCCTGGAGGAAGGGGTTGGCGGCGCGAGTCGGAAGCGGCGCGTCGGACTGCGCCAGCTTCTTCTGATTCAGAGCCGTTTGCCGTTCGGCCACAGCGGCGCTGAGCTTGGCAAGCTCGGTGGGGGACTCGCATTTCTCCACGAAGGACACGGCGGCGGCGAGCGACATGTGTGTGTGTGTGTTTTGTGTGAGCCGCCTCCCCCTTCGGGCGCGGAACGAACGGGTGATTGCCTGCAACGTACGTCCGTGCGGGGCCCAGCAAGCGCCGACTGTGGTCCCCATGGGTGGCATCGACAAGAAGCTGTCGCGCTCTCTGGGCAGGCGAGGTGGTCAGACGAGCGGCGTGGCGAGGCTGCAACAATATTTTGATCGGTTTCTCTCCAAGGCGGTGACGGAGGCTGGCAAGCGCTTTGGCTGGCTTGCAGGCCACGATCTCTACAAGGGCCTCAAGCGAGTGCTCGTCGAGGCGGCAACATCTCTCGGAGGAAAGAGCGGTGCTGGCACGAAACGAGGTGCAAAGCGTAAGAGGAAAGAGCGGACGGCACCTCAGCCCGTCGCTGCAGATGTGCCGACGCGGAAGTATCTGCACACAGACCTCGGCCTTTTTGGCGCGAGAAACGGGCGCAGTACATCAGTTGTGCTCGCGGTGCCAGTCGCACCTCAGCCGCCAGCGCTGGGCCACCAGCCTTCAGCTAGCGAGCCGCCATCAATAGTGCACACGCCCTCGCTGACGTCAGGCTTCGAGCCGGAGCCTGCCCCTGCGCACTCTGGCATGGGTTTGGTCGAGACTGCGAGGCAGGTGGCAGCCAGGAACCCCCCCCCCCCCCCCAGACGAGCATGGCAATGGCGGAATAACACTTGATTGTTGAAGAGGCTGTGGCACCTTCTCTTTTCTTTGTACTTTGATGGACTGCATTCTTTTTCTGTGAGAGGCTTGTATTTTAACAATTCTTCTTTTTTGTTCTTCGCGTCAGAACACTCTCGATGTACGCAGCATGCTCAACATGATTTGTTGTCGCGGGACGCTGAGAGTAGAAAAAGAAAGAAAGAAAACGGACAACCCAAGGGAGGGATGGGAGGACGGCACGCCGCCACCACACAGAGGGATTTTAAGGAGAGGTGTGTGATGCGCTAGCCGTCGCCCACCCTAGGGAGTCTGCCTCTTCCTATCTCTCTTCGCAGTCTCTCGCCGCTTCTCGCTGCAACCTTCATGCCACCTCGCGGTCGTCCCACTCTCGTCGTTCTCTCCCTTGTCATTTCCTCCTCTGTCGCGTCGTTCTCTTCTGCCTCGTCCTGCGACGCCGCCGCCTGCCGGTCCCTTGTTCTCGCGGCTTCTTTCGCCTTTCGGCGCAACTCCGTCCTCCTCGCGGCGTATCCTGGCCTGAGGGAGGGTGTAGAGGATGTAGAGTGTAGAGCACTGTAGAGCTGTAGAGATGTAGAGCGCTGTAGAGCTGTAGAGCTCTACATCCGCCGCGTGACGAGGCGCCTGCGTTGTAGAGCGATGTAGAGGCGCTCTACAACGTGAAATCTCTACAACAAACTCTACATCATAAGCGGCGAACGAGGCACGGTCGCTCTCCGACATGAGGCGCGTTGCACTTGCCAGTGCTGCCCTGGCCTTCTGTCTGCCCGCCCAATGGGTGGCAGATGCCTCTGCTGCTGTGGCATGCCTCACGGCTGCGACTGGCCGGCGCCTCGGCGCGTCAGCTCGGCTCGGCGTAGCGATCGTGGCCAGCGCAACTCGCCTGGACTCAACGCTCAGCCAGGAGCTCCCGCACGCGCTGGCGCGAGTCATGGCGCAGATAAGGCGTCTGAATGCTCGCCTCGCCTCGCGCAAATGCGACCGTCCTCGCAGCCGACAGTCCACCGCCTGCTAAAGAAGCACAGCGACGAATGCGGCACCGGCGACACATGGCAGGCTGGTCATGACGCAGTTATAGGGTGTTGTGTGCCGTCAGAGGGACTCTCTGTGTGTCAGGGATAGTCAGGGCTGTCCATCAGAGCTTCACTAAGCTCGGTAAAACCCCATTAGCGCGGCTCGACCTCTTTGAGTCACTGCCTTCCCGGCGGTTTGGCTGTAGAGCCTCTACAACAAACTCTACAACAAAATCGCGCTCTACATCGCTCTACAACGCAGGCGCCTCGTCACGCGGCGGATGTAGAGCTCTACAGCTCTACAGCGCTCCAGAGCGCTCTACATCTCTACAGCTCTACAGCGCTCTACACTCTACATCCTCTACACCCTCCCTCAGATCCTGGCCCCTCGAGTCTATCGAGCTCCCCTCGCGCAAGGACCACATTTCTGACTCCCACTCCGATCATTTGCCTCCAAGTCATGTCGTTGCTCAGGTCCACTCTCTCTTCGAACACTCGTGCCTCTACGGATGATGCCGGCGCTGGGGGTGGTCCCCTTCGGATGCATCGTGACATCTGACAACTGGATTTCCACTGATTCGTCCTCCTCGGAGTCATCTTCCCCGTCCTAAAGAAAGAAAGAAAGAAAACAGACAACGCAAGGGTCTTCCCCGTCCTCGACGCCGGCGGAATCCGGGTTTTTCTTTGCCAAACACTTGTACCGGGTAGCGCGCGCCCCTGCCCGCGCGCACCCGAGCTGCCTTTGGCGTGCGGCGATGGCCGGAGAGGATGCAGCGCCCGAGATGCCGACGCCGCCCAAAAGCCAGATTGTCCTGATGGTGGTGATGATGGGGTGGAAGTACTTGGATGTTGATGTGGGCCCTGGCACGCCCGGTCTGCTGTACCTGCGGCTCTTCTATGGCGCCGGGATGGTGCTGACGGTCTGCTGCTTTGGCGCGCTGTACCTCAAGATCAGCGCGATGCCGGTGGACCCCAAGACCAAGGTCAAGGTCACCATCGAGGAACCGATGAAGCCCAAGCGCACGGAGGAGATCACGCTGCCCGAGCATGACATGCGCGAGTGGAAAAAGATGCTTACGCAGTCGGCTGCGAGCATGGTGCTGATCCCGTTGATGCACTACAAGTGGGAGTACACCATCCCGCTCGTGATCCAGGGCGTCAGCGGCCCGCTCATGCTCCTCAGCCACAGCCTAAGCCAGGTCCACCTCTTTGGCCAACCTGCGGAGGGCGCGCTCGCCCGGCCGTGGAAGCCTCCGCCGACGCCCTTCGACGGGCTGAAAAAGGCGTTCGAAGAGCCAGAGGCCGCGGCGGCGCCGGCGGAACAGGCGGCGGGCGACGCCGGGGGCGATGCCAAGAAGGGGAGCTCGAAGAAGAAGAAGTGAGACCGCGTCGCGCACGCTGCGCGCGCGCGGGCGCGCGGCAGGCACAGCGGGGGCTGGGGGGGGAGGCGACCCCGGTTGTACAGAGTCACAGGGGTTCCGCGTGTACTGCAGACCGTCTGAGGGGGGGGAGGGGGGGAGAGTGAGGCGGCCCGTGCGTGTGTGGCACTCTGAAAGAAAGAGAGAGAATCAAGAAAACACACACGCAAAGTCACACGCAGAGGCAGAGCTCGTCTCCAAGTGCTCCAGAGTGCAGAGAACCCACAAACGAAGGGATGTGGCCGAGTTGTGGGAGGAGGACAGGTCCCCACCTGCACGAGCAGGATTTTGGAAGGACGATCAGGGACACAGGGTAACGGGAGTGGGGAGCGAGCGCACTAACGCTTGGCCAGCCGGCTCCTCCACCCTATCCGGAACACTTGGCCTCTCCCGAGCCGGTCGTACTCCTATCGCAGCCACGCGCCCCTCGCCCCCTCTCACTCCCGCGACGGCGCCTCGACCTTCTTGGGAAGCAGCTGGTTCGACAGGTCCTCTCCGTGGCCTAAGCGGCCGAGTCCGCCAGCGCCCCAGGTAAAGACAGCGCCGTCGGCGTCGAGCTCAGCCGACAAGGCGACGACGCGCCGGCCAGCCAGGGCCTCGACCTTCTTCGGCAGCAGCTGGCTCTGCTCGTTGCCGTGGCCCAAGCAGCCAAAGGCTCCCCCGCCCCAGCTCCAGAGGGCGCCGTCGGCAGTGATGGCGAGGCTGTGCCGGTCTCCAGCCGACACAGCGACGACGCGCTGCCAAGCGAAGGCCTCGGCCTTCATGTGCAGCAGCTGGTTCTGATTGTCGCCGTGGCCCAGCTGGCCAAGGCCAAAGTCTCCAAAGCCCCAGCTCCAGATAGCGCCGTCGGCTGTGAGGGCGAGGCTGTAGTCATCTCCAGCCGACACAGCGACGACGCGCTGGCCAGCAAAGGCCTCGACCTTCATGGGCAGCAGCTTGTCCTGCCGGTCGCCGTGGCCCAACCCGCCGAAGCCTCCACTGCCGCCCCGCCGAGCCCGCAGCGCCATGAGGTAGGAGCACGCGCCCGAGTCGCGGAGCTGCTGCAGCTGCTTCACGCTCCACTCGGCTGCCCCGGGGGCACCATCGCGGACGAGCCCGAGGAGCACTCCCTCGTCGCCGACGAGTTCGGGATGTACTACAAGTCCCCCAAGATTGCGCCGCTGGCGCAGCCGGCCAACCCGCTCGAGGCGACCAGGAGCGGGGGCACCCCCCGGAGGGGCACCCGCCGGCACGGCCATGCCGATGGAGGACCTCGCCAGTGCCGTGGCCCGCGGGGCGGCCGGCGCGGCGGCCATCGGCGCCGCCCGCTCGGGGACGGCCCGGGGGGCGTGTTTG
>NW_005201183.1:265167-266215 GCF_000372725.1 Emiliania huxleyi CCMP1516 | reverse complement strand
GCTGCCCGAAGATAGAAGACGGCGTCCCGCGCGTCTACCGGTGAACTTTCCTAGAACCTTCCTAGAACCTTCCTAGAAGATAGAAGACGGCGTGCCGCGCGTGTACCGGCGTGCCGCAGAGGGCGACGGGTTGGCTTCGCCGATCGAGCGCCAACCAGCGGAGTTGTGCTTGCGTGTGCCGCGTAGGCTCGAGCTGAAGCAGCTCGCGGAGCTCGGCCTCATGCCGGAGAAGGAGGCGCGGCCGCTGTTGTGGACGCTGATGAGCGCGGGCTTCGCGTCGCTGCAAGAGGCGCCGCCGGTCGGCCAGACAGACCGCGTGAGCATGACGAGTTTGTGTCCGTTGAGGGCGAGATGCTCACTGGTAGGTGCCACGGTCGGTGGATCACAACCCGCGCACCACCTGCTACCTGTGGTACGTCGACCTGCCGCGCGCCTACCGCGCGCTCGAGGCGCAGCTTCTGCAGACGCACGCCCGCCTCGCGACGATGCTCGAGGCGGAGCAGAGCAAAGCGGGCGAGCAGCCAACCTCCTCGCCCCCGCCGCCCACCCGCCGCTCGGCGATGATCGAGGCACGACCGCGAGGGGTGCCGCAGAGGGGCGGGGCGGGAGTCCCACCGCCAGTGTCCCTCTCCTGTAGGCGGCGCTGCTGCGGACGAGCGAGACGCTGATGCTGGTGAGGTATGTCTAGCCACAGCCGGCCGCAGCTGCCGCAGCTCTGCTGCTTGCGGGGGTGTGCGTCGCGTGCGTTTCTGCGGCAGCGGGGTCGGGGGTGGGTGGCGGTACGCGGCGAGAGAAGCGATCTGTGTCTTGCGCAGGACGGGTTCCTGCTTCGTGATGTGTGAAGGGTGCCAAGCTCTGGCGCGCTTGAGAACACCCACTACGCACTAGGACTCGCTCCCTCGCCCCCCGGCCCCGCGGCTCTCGCTGCCCCCCCTCTACACGTGTGTTTTCTTTTCTCGCTCAACGGAGCTACGGAGGAATGAAAAAAATGGGCGAGCTGCCGGTTGAGGCCGGGCACACCACGAGCGCGTCTGGCTCCTGGATGAGA
>NW_005201183.1:263439-264988 GCF_000372725.1 Emiliania huxleyi CCMP1516 | reverse complement strand
GCGGCAGCGGCCTTGCGGCCTTTGGGCCGGCGGCGAGGGAGGCAGCGGTGACGCGGAGGCGGACTGGGCGGCGGCGGCGACGGTGGTGGTGGGCTTGGTGGGGGCAAAGCGACAGTGGGGGTGGCGAGGGCGGAGAAGGCGCCGGCAGAGGGGGCGACGGCGGCCGCGGGCTCGGCGGTGGCGGCGACGGTGGCGGCGGCGAGGGCGGCGGCGGCGAGGGCGGCGGCGGGCTCGGCGGCGGCGGCGGCGAGGGCGAGGGACGCGCCTGAGGTGCAGGGAGGGCGTCAATACTCACAGCACTGGTGGTTCGGCCTCTAGGAGGCGGGCGGCACCCGAGCGGCTGGCGTATTTTCCGGCCAGGCCGACGAGGGTGAAGGCGTCGATGAGCATCAAGCCGCCCGTGGGCCGCGCCAGGGCCGCGGCGGGTCCTGGCGACCCCTCGAGGGAGGCCAGGGTGGCCAGGGCAGCAGTCACAGCCTGGGAGGAAAAGTGCGCCGCCGACGCGCACTTCTCGCGCGGGTCATTCTCGGAGTTGTCGGGGGCGTGCGAAGCTACCGCCTGCGAACGGCCGGTTGGCAGACGTCATGGCCGGCATGTACGACCCTTAAGAACCCGCGTACGACCAGAAGGTCGGCTGTGAGGCGAGGCTGAAGGCAGCCCAAAAACTGGTGGATTTGTGTTGCTGACAATTGAGGGCGATCCCCCGTGAACTGACGGCAGGCAAGCCGGCAGGTGGGGGGCGGGGATGTGCCGGGTGGATCCCCAAGCGGGCGAGCCGGGCCCGTGCATAGTTCGGGCGCGGCGGGCGCGCGAGCATGAGAAAGACGCACCGACATGCTGGCGCTACCGGTCTCTTGTTGCCTGATTTTGACGATTCTCGTTGGACCGTCGCTCGGAGCGAAATCCCAAAACCTCTCAGCTCAAAGGGGGAATTTATTTGTTTGGGCAGTGTTCGACCGGGCTACGAAGTGCTCAAGAGTGCAGAGAACCCACAAACGAAGGGATGTGGCTGAGTTGTGGGAGGAGGACAGGTCCCCACCTGCACGAGCAGGATTTTGGAAGGACGATCAGGGACACAGGGTAACGGGAGTGGGGAGCGAGCGCACTAACGCTTGCTCGCTTGGCCAGCCGGCTCCTCCACCCTATCCGGAACACTTGGCCTCTCCCGAGCCGGTCGTACTCCTATCGCAGCCACGCGCCCCTCGCCCCCTCTCACTCCCGCGACGGCGCCTCGACCTTCTTGGGAAGCAGCTGGTTCGACAGGTCCTCTCCGTGGCCTAAGGTAGCGGCCGAGTCCGCCAGCGCCCCAGGTAAAGACAGCGCCGTCGGCGTCGAGCTCAGCCGACAAGGCGACGACGCGCCGGCCAGCCAGGGCCTCGACCTTCTTCGGCAGCAGCTGGCTCTGCTCGTTGCCGTGGCCCAAGCAGCCAAAGGCTCCCCCGCCCCAGCTCCAGAGGGCGCCGTCGGCAGTGATGGCGAGGCTGTGCCGGTCTCCAGCGGACACAGCGACGACGCGCTGCCAAGCGAAGGCCTCGGCCTTCATGGCAGC
>NW_005201183.1:242597-263339 GCF_000372725.1 Emiliania huxleyi CCMP1516 | reverse complement strand
GATGGAACGTAAAACGGTCGCGCCCTGCGAAAGGACAACCCCGCGGGCCGCGGATGCTTGCCCGTCGCCGCCGCCACCAGCGCCGCCGCCTCCCACGCCGCCGCCTCCACCGCTGACGCCGCCGCCTGCGTGCGGCGCCTATCAAGCATTCCCGGGCTTCTCTCAGGGAGACGTCGGATTCGAGGCGTCGGTTGTGCTGGTCACGGAAAACAACGAAGATTGCTGCGCCGAGATTGCCCGAGATTACTGCGCCGTTTTCATCAACATCACGAGCTGTGTCTTCTACAACGGGACCGCAAGCGAGTGTAAGGTCACACCCACCTCCGAGGCTGGCCGTGCGCTTCAAGCAGAAGAGTCGTCGTCAGCGCCTCCCCCACCTTCTCCCGTCGCACTTGGCCCCACCGCGCCACCTTCCGCTGCTCCCGACGAACCGGGAGTCTTATACGCTAATGGCCCGCCGCCACCGCCGCCGCCCTCGCTGCCGCCCACGCCGCCGCCTCCGGCACCGCCACCTCCAGCCCCGCCACCAGCCCCGCCGCCGCCCTCACCGCCGCCCCCCATTCCTCCGCCCTCCACGCCGCCGCCAGCCCCACCGCCGCCGCTGCCGCCGCCCTCTACGCTGCCGACAACGCCACCCTCCATCCCGCCCTCCACCCCGCCCTCCACACAGCCCTTTGCGCCGCCCTCCATACCACCCTCCATGCCGCCTTCCACGCCACCAGCGCCGCCGCCGCCCACGCCGCCGCCTCCGGCACCGCCGCCTCCAGCCCCGCCACCAGCCCCGCCGCCGCCCTCACCGCCGCCCCCCATTCCTCCGCCCTCCACGCCGCCACCAGCGCCGCCGCCTCCCGCGCCGCCGCCTCCCGCGCCGCCACCTCCAGCCCCGCCACCAGCCCCGCCGCCGCCCTCACCGCCGCCCCCCATTCCTCCGCCCTCCACGCCGCCGCCAGCCCCACCGCCGACGCTGCCGCCGCCCTCTACGCTGCCAGCAACGCCGCCCTCCATTCCGCCCTCCACCCCGCCCTCCACACAGCCCTTTGCGCCGCCCTCCATACCACCCTCCATGCCGCCTTCCACGCCACCAGCGCCGCCGCCTCCCACGCCGCCGCCTCCCGCGCCGCCACCTCCAGCCCCGCCACCAGCCCCGCCGCCGCCCTCACCGCCGCCCCCCATTCCTCCGCCCTCCACGCCGCCACCAGCGCCGCCGCCTCCCGCGCCGCCGCCTCCCGCGCCGCCACCTCCAGCCCCGCCACCAGCCCCGCCGCCGCCCTCACCGCCGCCCCCCATTCCTCCGCCCTCCACGCCGCCGCCAGCCCCACCGCCGCCGCTGCCGCCGCCCTCTACGCTGCCAGCAACGCCGCCCTCCATTCCGCCCTCCACCCCGCCCTCCACACAGCCCTTTGCGCCGCCCTCCATACCACCCTACACCTCCAGCGACTCCAACTGCCGCAGGCCGTCTCGCCTGCGGCACGCGGCGCCTTCTGCTTCTTGACCTTGCCAAAGACGGCGACCATCTCGCAGTCCCCCCACTGAAGAGCAATGCACGGCGGGCACGCGCATGGAATACCGCGCTGGTGACAGGGAGCCGGTGCGGGGGTGAGGAGGGGCGCGTGACGTGTGGCAACATGCGGCACACTACACGGCACACTACACGGCACGGCACGATAAGCACAGCACGGCTCAATACTAGCTGTACATGGTCAGGAGCCCATCCTTCCGCGCGGCGGCCGCATCCTTGCAGTCCCCCGCGAACATGTGGACGTCGTGTGAGCCGTTGAAGCCATCAGCCTTGGGGACGGCGAGGGCGGTGTTGGAGTGCTGAAAGAAGCCGTAAAAGATGCGCTCGATCGCCCACCAGCCCTCCTTGAACGACCTTGCGACAGCCGGGGTCGCCCGCGCCTTTGCTTCGAGATCGAAGACGAACGATGTTGCGAGAGCCGCTCTCATCTCTTGACTCTCCCCTCTCCTCTCTCCTCTCTCGCCGCTCTCATCTCTGGTCTCTCCCCTCTCCTCTCTCCTCTCTAGCCGCTCTCTGACGTCCTCTGTCCATCCTACATCCTGCTTTTTCCCACCGCCTCTAATCCTTCATGCTGGGGGGGGGGCACACCCGAGATCACACCCTCCTCCTCCCCTCTCTCCGCTCCCCTCTCCCCTCTCCCCTCTCCCCTCTCCCACCTCCCACCTCCCCTCCACCGGCTGGGCCCTGAGCGCCTGGGTTGGGCGGTAGGTTTCCGGGAAGGAGAGGGGGCTCTTGCTGCTTGCAAATTTGGGATGCACGTGTTGCAGTGTCAGTTCATTATGTTTATGTGTGTGTGTGCGGGCGGGGGGGGGGGCGTGAGCGGCGGACTCGGAGGGGCGGGGGGGTAATGGAGTGGGGTGGGGCTGACCCTGCGAAATGAAAGAAGACATTCTTGTGTTGGGCAGGTGGGCTGGCCGGTCTCTGGTGGTGCAACAACGAGACACAGATCCCAGCAATGACTGGGCTCGGGAATACTGTCAAGAGCACCCAACATTCTCTGCGCATGGCGCTTGGTGTCGCGGATCCGCATGGACTCCGTCTGACTGCACCTGCCCTAGTGAGCCAGCCTTGGGGAGGGGTTGGGGAGGCAGGGGTCGAGCCTAACGAGGGGGGGTACAGAGTTCCCACCGCCTCTCTCCTCCCCAGGGGGGATCGTTGAAGGCGGTTGCACTGCACACTCAGACTGCGACGCCTCCGCCCCGTTCTGTTACGGTGGAAGCAACAGATACGATGGAAACTGCGCCTCGTGCGACGAATGCCACTACTGTTAAAAAAAGTAACAATACAGGGTTCGCGAGGGGGGTCGCCGAGGCGCCCAGGGCGCGCGGGGAAGCTCGCAGGGCGTTGGGGTAGCTATGCCTCACGTGCAGCGCCGACGGTCGGGGTCGGCGCGGAGCACGCCAGCGGCAGGAGAGCGCCTGGGTCCCAGTGGGACCCGGGTCCCAATATTCGTTCCGGTCCCATTCGGGTCCCATTTGCGATTCAAATGTCACAGTACCAGTTGCAAAATGTCACACACATATGGGCCAAATGTCACGGGACGTACGCGGGGGCAAGCAAGGACCGATGGCGTTGACGGCACTTGTGGAAGCGTATACGCACCGCCCCCACGCAATACCTTACTCGAAGAATACGAGAATACGACGCTTTAGGTTAGATAGGAAGGTGAAGAACAGTCAGGCTCGGACTGGACACCAACCAACGCGGTATGGATGGGTGGGTGGACGCGGGCGGGACAGACAGATGATGACGACACGCACGAGCGACACACACACAGACACACAAGACTCACACACAAGACACACAGCCAGCTGGCTGCCACACACCCTGAGTGGGCGTACACATCATTCAGGGCCCTCCTCCCTCGGAGGAAACAAGAAACCGTAGTCACCCCGGGTTGGCATGCATGGCAGCAGTGCATGTGATGTATCCGCTCCCTCCTCCGCCGCTCGCTACGCGAGGCGTGCGAGTCTGAGGCGCCGCACGACTCGCCCCTTCGCCGCGGCCCGCGCCTGCGTTACGACATCGACCGCTCAAAGTTGCCTCCGGAGCTCTGCTCGAGCTTCTGTCTGCTGAGTGCGGACGAGGCCACCGCCACGTACATCAGCTCCGCCTGCAGCCTCCGCTCGGTGCTGGCCGATGTCGGCTCCAGCCTGGTTGCGGCGCTGTTGAAGCTCTGCCTCACGCACGCCGACACGATGGCGCTCTTCCACGAGACAATGTTCGCCTGCTCAGCCGAGCAGGCGCGCCGCCTGCTGGACGCCGCCGGCGCGGCATCGTGCAGCGGCGGCAGCATGCTCGACGTGGGCGCCGCCGACGGAGCCACCACCGCCCGCCTCGCGGCGGCGACGGGCGCCTCACGCGTGTGCGTGACCGAGGTGTCGCGACTCAGCGCGCTGCGCCTGGCGGCGCGCGGCTACGACTGCGCCGTCGAAGAGCAGCCCACCGCGTCAGCACGCTTCGGCCTCCTCTCCTGCCTAAACGTACTCGACCGAACGGCGCGCCCGCTGACGCTGCTGCGCCGGCTGAGAGACATGCTCGCAGCCGCGCCGCCGGGAGGCGTGCTGTTGCTCGGCGTCGCCCTGCCCTTCCGGCCCGCCGTCCTCGCCGCCGCCGGCTGCAGCGTCCCTCCGACCGAGCGGCTCCCGCCGCCGCTGCTGCGCGAGAGACGCTTCGAGGAATCTGTGGCGCTCTTCGCCGACCTCGTGCTCTCGCCGCTCGGGCTGAGGGTGTCTGCGTGGTCGAGGCTGCCGTATTTATCGCGCCAGATCGGCGGCGGCGTCGCGGTGCTCGACGACGCCCTGTTCTGCCTCGCGATCGACGGCGCCGCTGGAGAGGGAGGGCAGGGGGCGGGCGCGGCGCCGGAAGAAGGCTAGCCGTTCGGCCGCGCGGACGCAGCAGTGCGCCGGCGGCCCGGCGCGGTCGAGCGCCGGTCGCCGGGGGTGCGTGAGTTAATAAAAACGCCAGAACACAGGGGCGGGGTGTGCTATGTGTCTGCGTCGTCGGTCTCGGCGAAGCTTTTGACGCGCCGTGTTCACTCCGATCTCCGTCGACGACGGCCTATACAAACTTAAAAAAAGCCGTACCACCCTCCCGTAAGTGCTATTAGCACAAACCATGAAATGGGGACCGCACAATCGCTCCGTCGCTCCTCTCGGCCACTGGAGTGACGGGCTAGCCAAACCATTGAAGACGCCGTGTCGATGAGCTTCTAACTCGATCGCGTTCTCGAGATACAGCTTGAGATGTGCGAGTTGGAGTGGCCTCACGGAGTCGGCGCCGCCGCTCGGCGCTCTTCTGCTGGTTTGGCGATCCAGCGCTGCTCGTCCAGACAGAGGCTGCCTCCGCTCCTGCGCTGCTCAGGCCTGGTCAAGGCCATCCACCGGTATGCTCTGGGAGCGCGGATGCACACCAGCTCGCGCTGCTGGACCCACGGTGGCTGCCTTCGGCCACCGGCAGCGCCGGTGCGACGACATGCTGGCGGCGGTCTTCCGCAAACTACTGTCAGGCGAGTGCACGACAAGATATGACCATGGGCGCTCGCATGTGTGCTCAGGGCACCTCAGGGCTGCTGCGTGACGCGTGGCTCGGCTCCGCGAGCGCTTGTGAATTTTCTGTGATTTTTTTGTGCTAATAGCACTTGCGGGAGTTCGTACGCGGCTTTTAAGCGGCTTTACGCGTTTACCCGCGTACGCCGCGTACTTTACGGGGTGTGTATCGATGCCTTGCGGGGGGGCGCGGAAAAGAGGAACCTCTTTGCTCTTAGCGCCATCGCCATGGTGCTGCAAGCAGCGCCGGGCGACGACGACATACCTAGGCCGGTCGGACCCGATTTTATTAAATTTTCAAGTTTAAGCGCAGACCTCAAGACTTGAACGCAAGCATGTTCAGGCCATCTAGAGTGCCGAACAACATCGCACCGGTTCGATTCGCGCATCACGGCCGCGCAAACTGGCTGCACTGCGGCGCGAGGCTCAGCGGGGCGTCCGGACCACTGACTCGGGCGATGTGGTGGTCGAGCGCAGCCTTCTTGAGCTGGAGAGCCGCCGCAGTATGCGCGGTGGATGGGACGTCGGCCAAACCGCGACGCGCAAGCTGCAGGGAGGAGCTACAGCGGCTCCGCTCCTCATGCTGGTTCGCCAAACCGAGACGTTGAGGTCCTCGTACACTCATGTCGCGCCTCGAGTAAGAGCCATCACGCTGCCCAGCGCTGGACCGTCGTAAGGTCCGGCCTTAGGCCAGCTCGCAGCACTGTATGAACTCACGCTGGCGAGCACCATCCCAGGATGAGGCCTTCAAGAGCGCGCGCCAGGGACGTCCGTATGGCAAAATCGGCGTGAATTCGCTATGAAAACGCTTCCAACCCATCAAGAGCGGGCTCAGAAGAGACGATGCTAACCCAGGATCACCAGGGCACCTTAGGGTATCGAAATTTTCCACCCCCCCACCCCCTCCCGCTCCCCCGGCCCGCGCCTCTCCCCCTAACTAACACACCGGCACCACCGCGGACACCCTCACCAAGCCTCTCCCCCCGCCTCGCCGCTCTCGCGGTGCAAGCCGACTCCTGGCGACCGTCCTGGTCAGCGGCCCTTGCCAGGACGGTCCGACCGCCGCGCTCGCTCCGGTGAGCGAGCACTACAGTAGCACACCGCACCTGCACCGCCTGTAGTGGCACCGGCACCAGCCTCCCCAGCCCCGCCTCTCCAACGTCTCACTCGCCACCCTGCTCGCTGCCGCCCCGCCCGTCGCCACTGCCACTAATCTGCCGCTCCGCAGCCCGCTCCACCTTCCCGCCCGCAGCGCCTCCCGTGCCGACGCAGCCTAGAGACAACAGAGCTGGGTCAATATCACCGCGGGAACGCCTCCTCTCGACGTGGGACAGAGCCTTCTCCACAACGTCGAGAGAGCGACGGCCAGCATGGCGCGGCGCAACGTCGCGCGGCAGTGGCCGCAGTGGCTCGAGGCGGGCAGCGCCGGCGACAACGAACGCGGAGCGCGCGGCGACAGCGGTGGCGAGAGCCGAGGGACGTGACTACACCCTCGTGCGCCGTGCGCGCGCAACCTCGTCAGCCAACCACGCGCCGCACCAGCGCCGCGAGCGACGCCTCGAGGCACAACGTGCAGCCGCCGCATCCCCCGCCGCCGCCGCCGCCGCCGCCGCCGCCGCCGCTGCCTCGCTCCGCGGCGGCGGCGCCGCCGCCGCAGACTGTAAGCACCAACAGCCCGCGGCTCGGCACGCGGCGGCCGCCTCCGGCCTGGGGGCGCGTCGGCAGCGCGGCGCGCCACCTCGCTGCTCGACACGCGCCGGACCTGTCATGCGCGGCTGCGCCACCGCTTCCTCGTGCGGCGCCGTCGCCGCCGCCACGCCGGCCGCCTGCTGTGAGCGCCGCGCTGCTCGGCCGCACCCGCCCGTGCCGGCCGCAGCTGCTCTGCCGTCAGCGCCGTCGCCGTCACGGGCCAAGCCGCCGTTGTCGCCGCAGCCACGCCCGTCGGCCTCGCTGCCGCCGGTCCAGCATGGCTGACACCGCCACTACCACGGCACCGGGCAGGGTGAGGCGCTAGAGGGTGAAGGGTGCATAGAGGCGAGGTGAGGCGGCACCTAGGGGCAGTGACCCCCGTGAGCCGGCAAGCCGACGCGCCACTACCGGGCAAGATGGAGGCCGAGCTGCGACCCTCACAGCTCTCGCGGCATGCGTCCAGAGCTCGATTCATCTGCCTCGCCGCTCGCTCGCCGCCTTTTGTGGGACCTAAAGAGAGAGGTTCTGAGCCGTCGGGCGGCGCTGATGGTGGCCCGCGTGGGTGGAGCCCGCGGCAGCTAGGCCGCCTGGGCGCGGGGGGGGTGGTCCGGTGCTTCAGAGGCAGCGTGAGCGACGGGGGGGGCGAAGGATGTGAGGCGGCTCGCCTGCAGCGCCCACCTGCTGGGCCGTCTGGATCTGCGATTACGCCTCGGGAAATGCGAGATCATCCAGAAAATGTCTGCAGACCTCAAACCGATGGCCTCAAAAAGTCGTTGTCAGCCACCGATTTTCCGTGTCGCCCGACCCGCCACCTCACCGGCCCGGCGTTCGGAGGCGTAAAATCTTGGTCGGCCGTTGGGCCGGTGCCATCGGCCGCGGTCGAGTCGACCGTGCCCCGTCTTGGGCACGATGGACATGTGACCGGCTCCGGTCAAGATGTGCCCCGGCATGGCGGATGAGGCTCTCAGGTTGGGCGACGCGAGCGCCGAGAAGGTGGAGCAAGACCTCGCGTCCCCCATGGGCTTGCTCGGTTGGCAGGGTTGGATTTGGGTTCTTTGTGATGCGCCAACTTCAACTTCCGAAACGACTCAACAGGGCCCAAAGACGGGGGAGCGACCGGCCTATAAGACTTACCGCCTCCCGGCCCCCCTCGGCACACCTCCGCTGCTTAATGTTTGACGACTCGAACCCATGAAGCTTCCCCGAGCGCGGGTTACCGCCCGCACACGGGTCAGCCTGCCAGCCACGTATCCACGCAAGCGTGGTCCGCGCGCATGGCATACCAGACAGCGCAGATGCTAGGCGACCGGGGAAGGACTAGCTCAAGGGCAACACAGCGTCACCAGCCGTTGGCGCGCAGAACGAGTCTGCGGCCCCCGGTTGGGACGAGTGCGCGACGCGGACGAACCGCTCAATATGGCCGGCAGCTCGCGCTGCCGGCGGGGTTGGTTGGGGAGAACCGGCACACGCCCCCTGGAGAGGCCCCAAAGGCCCCCTCGGGGGGGCGGGGGCCCCCGCCCCGAGGGGCGGGGGCAGGTTCGTCGCCTAGCGCGATGGAGTCAACCCTTGTTGCCAAGTCGGCGAGCGTGTTGTGTATCGAGAGAGAGCCCATAGCAGATGCGAGAGCGGCGTCGTCCGGGGAGAGGGGTGGTGGGGGAGGGTCAACATCGAGGGCAATTACGCATCGCGCTCCCCGATCGTCTCCGATCTCCCTCGCCTGCTCGCTCGGCGCGTACTCGGACCATATCGCTCGAACTCGGGGGGCACGGCGAGGGTTAGCGACGGGTGCGACTTCAGGGTCGGTGGCGGGCGAGGGGTGGCTGACGGGGCTGGCTGGGGCTGTAGCCATTGCGCATTGGTGTAGCAGGTCCACAGTCGGCGTCGCTATCATCTTCCCTCTCCGAGTCCTGGCCGCCGCCCGTTGCTCCGTGTCCAACGGTGTTGCTGTCGCCCCCCCCCGCGTCGCTTCCCGCGTCGGGAGTGTCCGTCGGGATGGTGTTGTCCGCCCACTCGGCAGCGTTTGAGCCTCTGTCACCCTGCCTGCCGCGAGCAGCTAGCTCGTCGACGTAGTCGTTCCATTTGTTGCCGCTGTGACCCGCCACATGCCTCCACGTCACGGTGTGTTTGGCGCGAAGGCGTTGCCAGAGGGAACGCAGGTTCTCCGCCAGCTGTCTGTTCGTTTTGGGGGTCACCCGCCCCATCATGCATGCCGCCGCGTACTCGCTGTCGGTGCGAACTACTCCGCGTGAGCCCGCTCGTTGCTGTGACGAGGATAGGAGAGCTCGGAGCAGCTCGGCTAGGGCGGTTAGTTCCGCCGTGTTGTTGGTATGCTTACGCGCGCCGAGGAAGGCTGGGTGCGCCGCCGAAGTGACAACTGGCCCGTAGCCCTCGCTCGTCAGCGACGCGCCCTCATCGCCGATGGCGTCGCCCCCGATGAGTACTGCATAGGCCCACCCTGCTTTCCCTAGGTCTTCCGACCCGTCTGTGTATGCCACCCAGTCGGGCGGGCGTCGTTGCGCCTGCTCTGTCAGTTGCTGCTGTGGGCGAAGAACGACCCCTGGTGCCTCGACCATTAGTCTCAGGGCTTGACCCGGCATGCCCCCCCCTCACCCTGAGGCGCTACACAGAGGAGTGCGACTGTGCTCACCGCGCAGCCGTTTGCCGCCACCCCTCGGACAGATTCGAGCGTCTCGGGAAGCTCGCACTCGCCTTCGCTGGAAAAGAAACCTGAGGCGCGCCACTCCGTCTCCCACTCCGCAACAGGCCCCTCCCCCGGCGACGGCTGCCAGCCCGGGATTCGGAGGCGAATCGCCTTCTCCTCGTCGAGAGCTCGGCGGCGGGTGTGGGCGTAAGTCCGGATTAGAGCTCGGCGCGCCTCGTTGTAAATCGTGTCAACTCGCACGTCCGGCGTGTCGTCCGGCGCGAGGAGGGCGTTCCGGTGGCGCCGTCGTACGATGCCTGCAAGTGTCTCAAGCATAATAACGCGAGTCGGCGTCGCCCCAATGCGCCCCTCAGCCATCTGTCTTCTGCCCGTGGTCAGACGGAAACCGGTGATGCAGAGTCGGCGGTATTCGTGGACTAAATGCCCCATGCCCCGTACCTCCTCAGGCTCCTCTAGCACGGCTTCATCCAGGGTCGTGCTTTCTAGAACTGCGCGGAGTACCGCCTCGAGGGTCAGTGTGGTGTATGGACATTCGAGGGCGAGGTGGCGTGTCGTTTCAATCACTCTCACGCCGCTGAGCAGGCCGCACAGGTCGCACAGCCCCCGTCGACGTGGCTTCTTACATCTTCGCGGTCCAACCGGTAGCGCATCAGTCAACACTGAGTACGCCGTGTCCGACGTCGGTGGGGGAGGACCGTGAGGTGTAGCCGTCTTTGTCCGGAGTGAAAAGTCCAACGCTCGTCGATGGCGATGTCCCTGAACCTGCGCCGCGCTCGGCGAACCTCGACAGCGCCTTCGGTGGCATGCAGCTCTTTGCAACAGAAGCCTGGAGAGCAGCTCCTCTGCTGCTCACACGCTCTGCACTGATGGCACAGACTACTGTGCGGCTGCCACAGCTGTGGCAGCGATGGGCGCTCGCCCTCACTTGCCCTCAGCCACTTGTGCTGCGGCTTGTGTGAGCGACACTGCTCGGCGACTGCCGGCACACTATGAGACCATGGGTGTGAGGTTAAACCACGCCACCAGCGCTTGGTCACATCGGCCCCGAGGTCAGATTCTTCTATTCTGTTGATGACAACACTTGTCTACACGCTGGAGCCGAGGTAGGGGGGCCTGGCACACAACCCCTGTGCATCTGCAACTGAGGGTCCTCCCCCTTTTACACGAAGAAGCGCCGCGATCATAAAAGGAAAACGAGCTCATAAAGCCGTATACAACACCCCGCCGCTCCCCTAGTCAACCCCGTAAGGAAGCTCTAGGTGAAAGATCTAGATGAGCAGCTGTGCCGCCTGGCAGGCCAGCAGCAAGCTGCGAGCTGGTGAGCAGCTGTGCCACCACCGCGGCGGTGCGGACCGGTCCATCGCGTATCGCATGTATATGTCGCGGGCGACGCGGCCACGCAGTGCGAGCGCGCAGCGGCAGCGCCGGGACTCGCGCGTGTGAGGTCTCTCTGTGGAGTGAGAGGACTATTTGCTTTTGGGGGCGATAGTACGGTGGTCGGTGTAGTGGTAGGACGCACATAGCTGCACCCCGGCAGTGCAAGCCGGTATAGACAGTAGGCGGCGGCGGCGGCGGCGGTGGTGGTAAAGCCGTACTGGTGGGAGGCACGCTCCGACAGCTCGGTGCAAGGCGCGCGCCTTGCAGCTCAGAGCCACTGCGTGTAGCTGGCATCGCCTCCGTTGCAGCGAGCGCACTCCATCGCGTGCCTCCACTGCACCCCCACCTCGTACAGCAGGAAGAGCGCGCCCAGCAGGATCGTGCTCGAGATAGCCAGCGTCCCGCACCCATCCACAATATTGGACGGGCCGCCGGCGAGGATCACCACGCCAACCGCCACCTGGGTAAGCGAGCGAAGTGTATCTGCGAGGACGTGCGCCAGGCCGGAAAAGAGGTTTAGCTCCGACTTGCGCGAGACGCTGCAGACGGCGCCAAAGGGCGACCCCTGCAGCCGCGCCGCGTTGCCGCGGAAGAAGATGGCGCCGAGCATCGCGAGGTCGGCGAAGAGCATCGCGAGCCCAAAGCCGAGAACCAGGCGGCCGTCCACCTGCTTCTTCGCTCCGCCCTCGCGAAGGTCGCCCAGCGCGTCCGCCACCGAGTAGGCCGTGACGAGCAACAGCGCCACCGCCGAAACGAACGGCGCCACCAGCTTGCAGGCCCTCCCTGCCGACCTTACCTCTGACGCGAGGTTGAGTCCGTACGCACAGACATCGACACACATCGCGAGGCCATCGCTCAGCAGCGAGGACGAGTTGGCGAGCAGGGCTCCCGTCAGCTGCGCCGCCGTCCAGAGCGCAGAGATGCCCAGCGCGGTCCCCAGCGCCCGCACGTTGTTTGGGCGCGAGGCGTCCGCTCCAAGCATCGGCTCGGACACACCTTCCGGCAACGTGCGGCCAATCCGCAGCGCGACTGGAGCAGCCGCAGGCGAGACCAATATAGATCTACAAAATCCAACCAAAGCGGGAAGCGTGCTCGTTCTGTGCGAAGAAAAGAATTTACACTTCGAACTGAAGAAAGGAATTTTACACAAACTCCCTCGCACGACACCGGGTACGGGACTGGCACCGCAAAGGCGACGGCTTCGAAGCCGTCGCCCTCACAGATGCCGTCCTCCTCACAGAAGGCGTCGTCGGACTGGTAGTCAGGCGGATGGTCGAATCCGCGAGCACCGTGGTGCTCGCCGAGAGGACCATCCCCATCATCCTCCGACTCTTTTACAACAAAAGGCGGTCGCACGACTCGCCTGTCGCGTGATCCGTGATGCGTGAATCGTGTCGTGCGAAGAAAAGAATTTTCACTTCGCGACGTCGCCGCGAACGAGTGGCCGAGGACCCCGTGGCCACATACTGTTCTGGTCACGGCTGATGAACACGGGCAGGGTGCCCTCGCGAGAGTGTACAAGAAGGCGGTGGCCACGGCGGAGGCGGGCGGAGGGGTAGTGATGGTCGTCCAGGAGGCGCCGCGAGAAGGGGACCCGACCCGAAGTCCTGCCGTGCCTATCAGAGCCTGGGTGGCAACGGGGTAGCAGTGGATGCGGTTCTCTTCTTCCCGGCCAGGACGATCGCCTTTGGTCACGCTGCAGGATGGGCCAACGCCACGGAGTCGGCTTACGCGAACGAACACCCACGCGTGGGCAGGGGGGGGAGGGGACCCTCTCCGCCCGCCGAGATGCCGCCGACCGGGAGTGCTCCGCCGTCACAGCCGGCTGATGAACCCTCGAGACGTCAGAGTCCTCCTCTTTGCGTCGAGGAGGGACGACGTGGCCAGGACGGTGGGCACCGAGGCGCTACGGCGGCTTGCATTCGTGGCGGGTGGTAACGGGGGGGCGAGGGTCAGGCGCACCGACCAGATGGGCCCCTGCGTGGTATGGGGGCGGGGTCCGGCGGACGCTGGCGTGGACTGCGCAGACGTGTTGTGGGGAGGTGGACTTCATGGCACCATGGAGGGTGGTGCGCTGGCAGCCCGACTCCCTGTCATTCCTACCTCTGTCAGACAAGGTTGTGGGGGGCGGGGAGGAGGCGAAAGACGCGGCGGCAGCGCTGCAAGCTCTACACGAGCTTGCTGGAGCGGCCCCGGAGGAGGCCGTCCCCGACGGGGCGGTGCCGGCCGCCCTCCCCCGATTCCTGCGACTAGTGGGAATGGCGGAGGCGGAGATGGCGGGAGCGCTGCTCGGGATGGAAGGAGGCGCCCTGAGGATGGTGGCTCGGGTGGCCAAACAGCGGGCAATACAAGTGACGCGCCACTGGCAGGCGGTGGGGATCCCTCTCGAGTCGCTAGGGACGGAGCGCTTCCCCACGCTAGCCGCCTAATGGCGCCTCGAGTTGCAGGCCGGCGGCGCTGGCGTTGTCGTGGTCGGGCTGCCCAACGTCGGCGCGGGAGGGAGGGGGCAACGCCGTTATGAAGAGCGCGAGAGCGAGCGCCGAGAGGGCCCAGATTCTGACTGAGCAGCAGCCCGCCTGATCATGCAGCCCACTTGATGAATTCCGAAGTTTGCTCTCCGACGCCGTGCCGAGCGAAACCTTTTCCTTCGAAGCCCGGCGACGTAGCCGGGCGAGCAGAATAGGGCAGCCCTAAAGAGCACCTCGAGGCCTTCAATAGAGCCCGTGTTATAGTTTCACCGGTTCGATCGCCGGCCGGCGCAGTGCTGACTGGGTTGTTGTGCGGCGCCAAAAGCGTCGAAAATGTCCCAAAAAGCGTGTCTCGACTTTGTTGCAGCTCCGCAGCCTGCGCGCGCTGCCGGGACGCACCGCTTGCTGGATACACGCACTCCCTGGGTGTATCCAACAGGAATGAGTAGGTTCGACGCCGCGCTCGCTGTGGAGCTGCAGAAAGTACGCCGCCGAGCGTGCCACCGAAGGCGTCCCGTCGGAGGTGGTGGAGTTTGAGACCTGAGGCTGCGGAGGTGACGCCTGAGGTACCGGCCCGTGTACGGCGACTCAGCAGGCGACCGCCACGGGCTCAGACGAGACTTGTCGACTCGTTCCGGCTCAGCTTCACCGTGGTCATCGGGCGTCTGTCGACGTCAGGACCACCCATACAGCTCGCGGGTTTGAGGTCGCAAGAGCCAAGATGGTGGCGTTTGGACATCCCAACCATCACACAAGACAGCCTGTAGGTGATGGCGGGACGGCGCAGTGTTTGTGGCACTCGGCAGTAGGCACCCGCGGCACGGCCCCGCTGTCGGCTCTCGCGGGCTGCGGAACCGGCCCCAGAAGGGGACGGTCCGGGCGAGTGTGGCATGGTCGGGTCATCATTAGAGCTGCCAAGGATAGCGTCAGGAGCTGGTAAAGTAGGAGTCAAAACCCCTCATATTTGAGACATCGCGTGGGGCCCATACGTCAGTATAAAGTAGCAATATTACTCCGATACCTAGGTACTCCGTCGCACAACAACCCTGCTCTGACCGCGCTCCGCCGGGCCGCCGCCGGGCCGCCGCCGCGGAGACGCTGAGACGTGCACATAGCGACGAGTCACCCGGAGACACGACTTTCAGTATCAGTACTCAGACCTCAGAGGCCCACAGCGACAGTCCACGCACACACCCCCGCGCGCCGAAGGCGTGCGAGACGTCTCGGAGCGAGGGCGGAAGGTGCAGCGTGCCCAACACACCTCGAAGCGCTCCGCGCCGCTCCCGGCCGATGGAGGAGGCCATTGTCCGCGCATCGCGCCACGCGGCTTGCCGTGCGAACACAGCCGCCTCCGTCAGCTCTCCCGATCCTTCGTGTTTGTGGGTCCGACCTACACAAAACGCGCCGCTCTTCATTCGCCGAGAGTGGCCGAGATTGCGCCGTCACGGCGCGATCTCGAAGTCGAGAGCGTGGGGGGCTGCAGGGGCTCCGCTCGGCTCTATCTCTCCGCTGCTTGCTACTCGCATACTGCGGACCCACAGCTCGATCACGAGGGATTGGCGCATGCCGCTCGTCACCGTCGCCACGTTGTGCGCCTGCGGTGTGAACGAGCGGCGAGTGTCTTGCACCCGATCGCAGCCCGTGCCGCAAAACTCGGCGGATCTCGGCGGATCTCGGCCTTGCCCGAGTGGAAGAGCAAGGCATCGCCCCGCCTCAGCTCGTGCACGACCGGCTCCCCGCCTGTCCGAGATGAGCCGAGATGAGCGAGGATTCAGATGCGCGACCGGGTTCTTGCCTGCCGAGGCGAGAGCGGTGTGGTGCAGGGAGCGAAGCGCCTCGCTCGGGTCGCAGAACGCCGCCAAGTGCTTCTCTATGGGAAGCCTGTGTGTCCTCGAGTGTGTCCAAGCTGCGTCTGAGCCAAAGACACATCCGTCACCTGACCACGTGACGATCTGGCCGCCCTCCAAGCCGGTGGTCGCTGCGTCGGAGAGGAGGACCGACATCGACAGCTTGGAGCCGTTGTCGCGGTGGCCCGGCTCCAACAGGCCTATCGGCGAGACTAGCCGAGATGAGCCGAGATGAGCCGAGATTGGAGACGTTGTTCAGTGGCGCACGCGCCTCCGCCGACGGCGTAGGTGTGCAGCTCGATGCAGCGGACCTGGAGGGCGAGGGCCGGGTCGCCCCAGTTGCCGGGCTGTCTGCGCATTGAGTGCAGCAGCTTGTCGCAAAGCGCCGGCTGCTTGGTCTGGAGGTAGCCGCCCTTGTGGAGGTACAGCGCCACGTGCTCTCCCGAGTAGCCGATATCGTGCGGCGTGGCGCGAAGTGCGGCGCACAGCCAGCTGCTGGTGGCGAACGGCTCAATACTGCTGCCGACCTCGCTTCCAGCACTGAAGCACTGCTTCACCTCCTCGGGTGAGAGGAGCTGCGGGATGACGAGCGCGGGAAGGGTCTCGGGAGATGGTCGGCCGAATACGAGCTCAAACGCCTCGGACGGATTCGCGGCGGCGTAGTCGCGCGCCCAGTCCTGCGCACCCTCAAGGCCTGGAGGCAGCGGGGCCTCAGCCATTATGCAAGTGGACAGCCAGTGTGGACATGAACTGTATCGTCGTCGTCGTCTCTAGCCAGTCACTCAAACTCTCAGAGATTGACCCAACATAGAGGGCGTTGTGTAGCCTAGCTTTTGGGTAATAGAAAACTCTCAGAGATGGACGTAGCGTACCCGCAATTGACGCTATAAGCTGTGGTCCGCTGTTTTCACGGTGCTCAGGCTGCCCCCCGGTTAAGATCTCGTGCAAAACTCTTTTCACCACCTTCAAGTACACCCCCAAGACTTCCCAAAACCGCCCAGGATGAGCTCCTGAGGTGCCAGTCTGCCCGAGATATGACCGGTTTAAGTTGGGGTTCCACGGTCAGGATGGAGGTGCCGAACCCGATGGGGGTCAGCCAGGGAGGCTGTTGTGGCGCACCGGACCGCCCCCCAGCACCGTGCCCCACCCAACTGCATCCATGGGAGTCACAAACGGTGCTGCACTCGCGGCTGCAAGCACTCACGACACTCAAACCCACCACCTGCCTCCTACCCTGTACGAGGAGCCATTTCACCCGTGCAACATCTGCACAGGTGTACCGCCGACGCTCAAGCGCCCGGCCCCTACTAGAGTAGTCTTGGGGGACCCACAAACGACCAATACATCCACTCGGGGCTGCAGCATGTGTCCGGGGGCGGCATCCCCGTGAAGCAGCCAGCAGGTGCCGGACACGGCGTTGGCCGTCTTGGACCGAGATCAGGGCGCAACTGCCTACCTCGTGGGGCTGAAGGACCGTCATGGGGTCGGCTTTGATGCTGCCAATCAGTCGGGTCGATAGGTGGCGCCCCAGCGAGATGCGTCGCGGGTGCTCGGCGTCGCCTGCTTGAGTGGCCTGAACGCACTCGCGGGAGCCAGAGAGCAAAGGTGTGCGCGAATTGAGGCTTCTGAGCGAGTCCAGGCAAGCCACAGGACCGGCCATGTGCGTGGGTAGTCGAGCGGTGGCCGGAGGAAGCCTCCAGTAGTGGCTCTCAGTTCGGCACCTCAGTCTCGACCACAGCTTATTCTGACTCGCCAAAGAAATCTGACTGCGACGCCGAATTTGTAACAAGCGCTGCGCCGGCGCCGCGCCACAGCTTGCCGAGCGCCGGCCACAGGCCTGCCTGCAGCCCAGCCACACTTGCCGCGGCGGCAGCTAGTCGGTTCGGCCTTGACTCGCGCGCGCCGAGATGGGAGCCCAAGTATGTGAGCGCGCGGCGCGTCGACACGCCTCCGCTTTAAAGAACATCCCCTCCGGCTACGACAATGTGAACCTGATCTGGTCCTCACGGGGTTGACCCGTCTCCTCCGGATCGAGACGGACTTCATGAACGGCCGAGCTTAGGTGACCCCTAGGGACGCCGGCGCCTCGGTGCGTGGTTTCGTCACAATTTTCCACCGCTCAACTTGGAGGCAGTGTGTCTAGTAGCGTGCTACACCTGGCGCCGACGGCGCTCCTCTTTCTTTTTCCAAAAAGTTTTTATTCTTTTAGAGGGCAGTGACGGAGAGGCAGCAGCGACGGCGACGTGGCGCCGGCGGGGGTGGGGACGGTGAGGGAGGGGGGGGAGCGGCGACGGCGGTGGTCAGCGAAGACGGCGGCGGCGTGGTCAGCGGCGGCGATGGTGGAGGCGGTATAGGCGGTGTTGAGAGGAGCGGCGGAGAGTGAGACGACGATGACGGCGGCGGCGAAGAGGGTGGGTGTGCGACGGTAATGGCGAGGGCGTCTGTGGCGAGGGCAGCGGTGACGATGGTGGCGGGCTCGCAAGAGGAGATCTCTGGGATGGCGGAGATCGTGACGTCGGTGTTGGAAGGGGCGAAGAGGGCGGCGGCAAGGGCGGTGGCGGTGGGGAGGGTGGCAGGTGGAGAGAAGTGTCGGGATGAGCGATGGTGAAGGCATGGAGGAAGTACGCGAGAGAGATCGGCGGAAGTGGAGGTGTGGGTTGCCGCTACGTTCCTAAGATAGCGACAGTGATTTAGTGCTGATAACGGGACTGCGATACGTGTGCGCGTGGTGTGTAGGCGTGTAGTCTCAGGCCTGTCAGCGCGGCGCGGCGTTTGAGTGAGGTGGGGCGGGATGGCGAGGAGAGAGATAGTGTCAGTAGCGGAGGAGGGTGTTGGGAGGCCGTCTGAGTCTAGCTCGGCGCTGCCGTCGGTCGCGAGGTCAGTGACGTATGTTGAAGAAATCTCGGGCACGGTGGGGTCCGATATGATTATCATTGGTGATGAATGACAGAGGAGATGCGGGTTTCGGAGGTATGGATCACTAGTCGTTGGAGATAGCCGAATGATCACGCGCGCGTGCAGGCGAACAGGGTAAGGGAGGCACCTTTGCGACGCCGCGAATCCAGTCGATCTGCGCGCACGGCGGTAGAGCGAGGGTCGAGTCGATCGGCGTCCAGATGTCGTGCTGCAGGTACTGAAACGGCGCCTCCGGGTCGCAACGGCTCTTGTGGTGCGCGTCGCGTACCAGTGGTGTGACGTTCTGAAGTCGGCGTAGCTGGTGCTTGATTGATTTGTAGCTGCGGACACCAACGCGTATCTCGTTGATCTTTGCGCCGCTCTGGTACGTGTGAAGCAGAAGGCGGTCCTCCTCGATCGTCCACGGAGTGTAGTTTGAGCTCATCGACACGTTTTTTCGCGCGTGCAGCTTCACGAGAGCGTCCTCGACCCACGGTTGCAGGCTGATCTCGGTGCTGTTCAGCTGCGTCTCCGCCTCGTCGCGCTCGTCGCAGGATCCACAGATCAGTCGGAGGTCGTCGAGAGCGTCGAGTCTTTTGAGAACCTTTTTCCATCGCCACTTGATTGCATCTTTGCTTCGTTTGGTGGCGGATTCAAACGGCCACTGCTCTGCCACCTTTGGCAACGAGATGCCGTCTCGAACGTGGCGCAGCAGCACGAAGGCATCCATCTCCGGACGCCACGGGACGGCGCTGTGCTTCGATCGGCCGGATGCGTGGACGGCCATGAGGCTGCGACGCAGAGCATCGGGAAGAGGGGAAATGTAGTCCTCTTGCACCACTGGGTCGGACGAGAAGGGACCGCCGTTCATGGCACCGAGAGCGTAGAGGAGCAACCTGTGCATCGCCAGCACAGAGCCAGCACGTGCCTCGAATCGGTGAGGGGATCGTGGCGGCGATCGCTGGACGTGTCCCTTCGACGGCGAACTCCACCCCCTTGGGGCTTTTGGAAAAATGCTCTCCAGAAGACTTGAGTTGTAAAGAAATCTGACTGCGACGCCGAATTTGTAACAAGCGCTGCGCCGGCGCCGCGCCACAGCTTGCCGAGCGCCGGCCACAGGCCTGCCTGCAGCCCAGCCACACTTGCCGCGGCGGCAGCTAGTCGGTTCGGCCTTGACTCGCGCGCGCCGAGATGGGAGCCCAAGTATGTGAGCGCGCGGCGCGTCGACACGCCTCCGCTTTTGTAACAAAGTCTGCTTGGCTTGTGCAGGTGATGCCCAGAGCTGCAGCGGCGACGCCGGCAGCCTCGTCTCGACCTCAGAGGCTGCTGGCGTGACCATAGATCTGTGCTCTATCCGTCGGTGGTTCACCGTACACGCCTGTGTAGGAGCGGCTCTCGCGTCGCTACGCGCCGCCGAAGGCTGTCTATGAGGGCACACCCGAGGAGGCGCGGATCTCAACCTGCGTGCGGCGGTGACCAGGTCACAGGCATCGGCTGTGACACTGGAGAGTCGAGCAGCGGCACTGAGGATGCCTTTCAGGTCATTCCAGCGACCCACGGAGCACGGTCTCAGTGCGCAATCACTCTACTAGATCCCATCCTTGCCGGGCCTCTGCGAATGTAGGTACCGAGTTCATGCGTGCCCAGTTACAGGCTCATACTGCCTGGTCTCCAGCACCTATGATCACCGCGCCAGGCCGCAGTCGACGACTTTTGTGTGCGCTGGCCGCACTCAACCGTTGAGTCGCGGTGTATCAGCCTGACCACACTCGGGACCGCGTAGGCGATGTGGGCGACTCTGGCCGTCCTGCATATGACCGACCATGACCCAGGAGGAGTCTACACGAGACATGTCGTACCTGGCAGGCGCTCTCGCGGCAGCACTATCGCGTGCGGCCGAGTGCGAGCTTCCGTGCCCGGTGCCAGACGCACTCGGCGCCAGACGTCCTCGGGAGCTCGCAGTTTTGCCACGGCAGTTGCGATCCGGGCGATCAGAGAGCGCCGGCAGCTCAGGGGATCTTGTCTGCTCACCTGAGGTCGGGAGGGTAGCAGCGGCGAGGCCATGCGCCAGCGTGAGCCATCCGTATTAACGGTTGTTACAGATTAGTCAGATTTGCCGTGACCGCGTTCCGAGGTCACGATTTCGGCGTTCTCGTGTTGACCACTGTGGGTGTGCCTGGCACTTCTGGATCATGTCTCTCGGTGTCCTAGCACCCCCAGGCGATGGGTTTCACGGCCCCGTACCGCATGGGGCGCAAGGCCTCGCGCCGCGCGTGTGGTTCAAACTTTGTTACAACCCAGTCAGAATAGCGTCAATTAGGGGTACGCGGAGAGAGAGAGAACCCCCTCTGTTTTCTCCCAGTAAGCTAAAAGTACGTACGCGGAGAGCTTAAGGTTCTTCGGGCCAGTTGGGGGGGGCAAACCCTGCCCGGCCCCTAGGACCCCAGGTAAGGCCCAGGTGTGGCCTAGGGCATCAGAAGGGACCAAGACGGGAGTCCAGTCTGAGCCATAGAGCGCCCATGTCTTTGCCCCCGAAGGTCGCGTTCAAATGCCCGGAACGGACGTTACAGTGGTCCGTCCGGCCGGCGCGATCACCGAGCTGTGACGCTCAGGGAAGCCCGATGAGGTGCTGGTTTCTTTGCCCAGGGCTGGCCTTCCCCCCAGGCTGGATCAGCTGAGCAAGGTTTGGGGAGAATCCTATAGTAGGATCTTCAGATATTCTGACGGATGACCAAAA